>NW_027530512.1:585049-617308 GCF_008692635.1 Crocuta crocuta | reverse complement strand
CCTCCTTACTTCCCTGGACCCTGGGACAGCCTCTTTGCAATGCTGAGCCCAATGTATTTAGCTTGTTTCCTTTGACCTTCACAGATAATGTAAAAGAACCTGTGTGCATGTATTTGACCATACTAGGGTTGCTGTACTGTAGACAGACTTTAAGGCTTCCCCCAACTCTGTCCATCTTGTCCATTACCAGATTCACTTCTCTTGTAATTCTGCCCTTCTCAAGACCGCTCAGCAGCTTCCCTTGTCCTTTGAACAGATTACAGACCCCTCCTGTTGCAGTCAAGACCCTCTGCAAGATGGTTTCATTGCTCACCCCCCCCNTTTTTTTTTTTTTTTAATGCATCAGGTATTTAAATATCTGTTTCCCTTTCTCACACTGACCTTCACACTCCCTAATCCCTGTAGCTCATTTTGAAGGGGCTCAGGTGTTCAAATTTGTTACTTTGAACAGTTTGATCCTGGGCCCTTTCCTGGAGCTTGTTTTGATTTGTTTGTTTTGGAATCTTATAAAGTTTGTTTTCTTTATTGCCTCTTTGTTCTGAAAGGCTGGTCCCTGGGACACAAAAGCGACACCCATTTAGAAGGGCTGATCAAGAGCTCTTGTTTCCTACTGATGAGGGTTTTCTGCTGCAGTGACTTGGAGGTGGAAGGATCAGCCAGCTTACTTTGCGTCGGCTCCGTCTGCATCCTCCCCAGCTGGCTGGATGGCTGTTCTCTGCGGCCCCTGAAGAATTACTTTGCTGCTTCCTGTGCTCACTGGAGGCCTAAATGGCTGTGGGAGATAATGGAAAGCAGAGAAGGAAGCTAAGGAGAATTAATTGATTTTTTTTCCTGTAAAATTTCTATCTTCTGGCTTTCTCCCTCTCTTTAAAATTATGCAGCTTTGCCAAATCAGATGAATTCATTGTCTTCTTGGCGTTTAGAACAGAGCTTACAAACTCCTTCTGAGAACCTGGGGTTGTCAGAGGAGAGCCTGAGGACCAGATTAAGTTAGCCTCTTGCCCAGGAGGATGGCTTCCAGAAGCCTCTGGATGCTTATTTCCTCTTCCTGATCTTCTTCCTTTTCTTGTGAACCCAGGCATCACTGAGAGGGTCCTCTTGAACACCTCTTTGCCACAACTCTCCCACTCTACTGTTGCCTGAGCAAAAGGGCTATATTTTTTTCTTGTGTTNCCTGGGACAGCCTCTTTGCAATGCTGAGCCCAATGTATTTAGCTTGTTTCCTTTGACCTTCACAGATAATGTAAAAGAACCTGTGTGCATGTATTTGACCATACTAGGGTTGCTGTACTGTAGACAGACTTTAAGGCTTCCCCCAACTCTGTCCATCTTGTCCATTACCAGATTCACTTCCNTTTTTAACCTCTCCACCCTCCTTACTTCCCTGGACCCTGGGACAGCCTCTTTGCAATGCTGAGCCCAATGTATTTAGCTTGTTTCCTTTGACCTTCACAGATAATGTAAAAGAACCTGTGTGCATGTATTTGACCATACTAGGGTTGCTGTACTGTAGACAGACTTTAAGGCTTCCCCCAACTCTGTCCATCTTGTCCATTACCAGATTCACTTCTCTTGTAATTCTGCCCTTCTCAAGACCGCTCAGCAGCTTCCCTTGTCCTTTGAACAGATTACAGACCCCTCCTGTTGCAGTCAAGACCCTCTGCAAGATGGTTTCATTGCTCACCCCCCCCCTTTTTTTGCGCTAAATTTTCCTTATGCTGCGTGATTTCAGAGGTTCTCTAGATGTGGCCTTTATGGGCAGGAATGCCAGCAGCAGGAGTGGCTGTAGATCCCCAGCTCTTCCTCTGAGACCACCTTCCCCAGCACTTTGGACCCATGAGTGGGTCCTGCCTGCTTTCAGGAGCTGCCCTGGGGGTAGCCCAGCATTAATCATGCTGAGGAAATGACCCAATTCGACACAGTGCTAGGAGAGCCAGGGGGTCTGTGGCAGCCTTGTCGCCCTGAACAAAAGAGGGGAAATGTGAAGAGTAAAGTGGTTTACAGAGGCTCCTTTGGAAATCCAGCCGGACAGCGGTTTGAACTAGTTGGCCAGAGTTGCAGGAGGCACCAGAAGGAGTGTGGTGGGTCTGTCCCCTTCCTGTGCAAGACTTTGGGTGAGGTGGGTGGCTTGGGAAGAGTCCGGAGAAAGCGTGTCTCTGGAGGGCCCCAGGGCGCTTACTTGGGCTCATCTACTCATTTCAGAGAAGCTGCCCAGATCTCTCCTGTGGATCCCTGTGGCACCCACCCTGGCGTTGTCTTCTAATCAGTCCTTACAGATGAGTCTTTTCTCCTCACCTCAGCAATACACAGCTGGAAGGCAGGGAGCCGACATCGCTTTTTCGGCGTGATCCACCCCCAGCCCGGCCGGCAGTGGCTTGCTTGCTAGCCACTTGTAGATTGACTTGACGGGAAGTGGTATTTGATAAGAGGCCCTAAGGGCATCTCTGTGCAAGGGAGCGGTGGACAGTCCTGTGAGTGGGAGAGGGGACAGTCAGGCTCCCGGTCTGTTAGAGGAAGTGGAATAAAAAAACCAACCACATTCTTATTTTCATACCGATGTTCTTGTGATAATCCGGATAGGGGCAGGGTATTTGTCAGCAAAAGCAAATGTCCTTTGGAAATTTCTATCTTTCTTGTATTAGGCTTTTGGAAAGTTGAAGTTTGTGGTACCTGGCCATCCTGCCAGCATGTCTTCTCCCACAGCCTAGTCTTCCAAACAGAATTTCCTTCAGTGCCCCCGCTGTGGATCTCCTGTTACCACCAGGCACACCCCACGGTCCATTGCCTGACTTCTAACTCTGCAGCATCTGGCCAGGGTTGGAGGGACAGCCGTGGAATCAGGTCACCCTTCTTCTGAGGCCGCTCAGACCTTCCTGCTCCTCTGACTCACTGCTATCCAACTCATCTACGCCAGGGTTCCCACCACACTTAAACTCTTTTTGCCTAACTGACCTTTTTGAAAGGGAGGTGACCTGGACACGCACACTTCTTAAAGGCCCACTCAGCTCCTGGGGTAGAAGCAGTGTCTGCTGGTGGCAAGAGCACAGGTTTTAGAGTCAGGAGACTCAACTCCGCTCCCCGGTCTGCCCTTCACACTGCTTTATGCTTGGCTAAGTCATTTAACCTCTGGGGGCAGTGTCCTCATCAACAAAGGGGAGTAATGATACCTACATCTTGGAGCTGTCAGAATAAAGAGATAGAAGGTGAAGATGCTTTTAAGTTAACTAGTCTTGTCCGAATGGAAGATGTGGGATTGAGACCAGCATGGGGGGGTTGGGGGGGCTGCTCCAGTTAGGAGGAGGGCAGCACAGTGGGGGTTTGGGAGGGCCAGGACATCCATCAGAAGTCCCTCTCAGGCCATGAAGGCACATTTTTAGCACACCATGACGTCCTTTCTGGACGTCATGGTGATATCAGAAACAGGGCTAACGTTTCCCCTACACAGGTTGACAGTGTTTTGCCACCTTTCACTCTGATTCCTTGCGTGTTTCAGTAGGTTTTATCAAAACCGTATGAGGTGCTAGCTCAGAGTTCAGACTGTCAGTGTCTGTCACTCCCTCAGGGGTGTGGTGCTCCCAAGCCATATGCAGAACAAGAGGGGAAATGTTGCAAGCAGCCAGACTTTCCCTGCGGGCAGTGTGCTTCCCTCTGCCACTGGCAACCTGAATTTCCAGGGTTTGGCCAACAGCCTTTCCAAGGGAATGTCTCTCAGATCCTCCTGCATTTCCTATTGAGGCCTTCAGAACGGCCCTCCTCGGTGGCCCGGCCAGGATCCCGCGGGAAGCCTTACTGCTGTATCACCACACACTCTCTCTCTGTCTTTGCAGTGTGTTCCCTGCCCCCGGAGCCAGAGAATGGTGGCTATATCTGCCACCCCCGGCCCTGCAGAGACCCCCTGAATGCGGGCAGCGTCATTGAGTACCTGTGTGCTGAAGGCTACATGTTGAAGGGTGATTATAAGTACCTGACGTGTAAGAATGGAGAATGGAAACCAGCCATGGAGATTAGCTGCCATCTCAATGAGGGTCAGTCTGGCAGTTGGGAAAGGGGGGCTGCTGGGGTTCTGCTTCCTTTAAGCTGGTGGGAAGTGGTGCCCACTTCCTCCAGAGCACCTGTGCCTTGGGGCAGTGTAGCTCCTTTGATGCCCCGCGGCCTCCCTTCCTTTGAGATTTCGTGTCTTTGTAAAAGACTTTTGGGGTTGCTGGTGCGTGTCCCACTGTGTTGCAGCTGAGCCACCGAGGGGCTTGGTAGCTTTATCGAGGCATCTGTTCTGCTGTGTAAAGTCCCTTTGATGCTCAGGATCTCTTGTTTGCCCAGCCAAGTGCTGGTGACCTTTGACCGTGTTCTGCTAACACCTTCTGGAGTGTCTCTTTTATATTATTTTTCTTTGAATGGAAATGGACTGTTGTTATAGAGCTACAGTCCAGCTGGACAGAAGACCTCTCCCTCTCCTGCCTCCTGTCTTCCATGACGGGAAAATCCAACTGTCCGCAGGAAAGTATGTGCCCTGAAGCCGTCTTCGTGCCTCACAACCGGGCTCCGAGACCATGACACCCCAGAAAGGGATGGGGACCAGCCTGAGGTTTACAACTGAAGTTCAGGGCCTTAGGGCAGGGGATTACAGCTCATTTCTTACCAGTTTTCCAGCCACATGGGGTGGGGAGCATGGGTGGGACCTAGGATGGTGCAAGGCCATGTCCATGTAATGGTTGATATCTACCAACCTGCTACTGAGGATAGGATCACAAGTGGTTCGTAAAGGCCAGGTCTCTAGGGGCATGTGAGAGATGGTCCTCAAAAGTCTCAAGTGAAGAGAATTTAGATTCGAGAGCAGGACAGGGAAATGACCCCTTACCTTATGTGTAAAAGCTGCTCCACGCTTAGACTTCCAGAATGGCCATGCCCACGGCATCATGCAGGGGACAAGATCATCTATGGGGTTCACATGTTATGGGTCTGGGCACAGCACCCTTCTGATGATGGTTTATTTCTGCAGACAAAGACACCCACACGTCACTTGGGGTCCCCACGCTGTCCATAGTTGCTTCCACTGCCAGCTCCGTGGCACTCATTCTCCTCCTCGTGGTGCTGTTTGTGCTGCTGCAGCCGAAGCTGAAGTCGTTCCACCACAGCAGGTGAGCCCTGTGGCTGGGGGCAGTGGGCATTGCCGTGGGGTCTGGCCTTTGACTGCAGAGGGTGCTGGTGGGCCTGGCAGCCTCTTCTGATGTGTGTGCCCAGGGGAAGCGGGGGCCCCTGCCAGGTGTTCAAGCCCTGGATGTGCCTGGCACTGTGCTTACCGTTTCACACATTAGCTTAATCCTCATAGGACCATTGCGGATAAGGAAGCCGAGGCTCAGAGAGGTTAAGTCAAGGTTGTGACTCCTCTAGATGAGGACCACCTGGAGATTTGGACCTGGATTTGTCCATCCCCTAAGCCTTGTCATTTGCCCTACATCAGTGGCCCTCAGAGTGTGGTTCCAGCAGCATCAGCGTCACCTGGGGACTTGTTAGGAATGAGAGTTATCAGGCTCCGCCCCAGACCTACTGAATGAGAAACTCTGGGGCTGAGGCCCAGGTACGTAGTTTCAGTAGCCCTCCAGGTGATGATGAGGCAGGCTCTGTTTGCGAGCCACTGCTCTGTCTCCCTGGTTCCCAACCTGGCTGCACATAGAGGCATCTGTAGGGAAGTAAACACACATACTAATCTAGCAGTAGTGTTTTATTTTGTTTTGTTTTTTAAATGTTTGTTTACTTTTGGTGGGGGGAGAGAGAGAGAGAGAAACGATTGGAGGAGGGGCAGGGGGGTGGGATTCAGACGATCCAAAATGGGCTTTCTGCTGTCAGCATAGATGTGGGGCTCGAACCGATGAAATGTGAGATCATGACCTGAGCCACAGTCGGACACTTAACCGACTGAACCATCCAGGCCCCCTCTGGCCTAGGTGTTTTTAAAAAGCTTCCCCAGTGGTTCTGATGCGCGGCCTGGATTGGCAACTGCTGGGCTACACTGTGCTAGAAGCAGAGGAAGTGGGTTTTTTTCACCCCAGACTGCGTAGACAGAGTGGCGGAGGGTGGCAGTGTATGCGGGGACCGGCCCTGAGGGTATCCCTGGGGGAAAACTTCTCTCCGGGGCTGTCCCAGCCCCTGCAGTTGCTTGGGTTGCCCTGGCAGCTCACTCCCCTGAGAACAGTTCGCGTGCTCTCGCAGCCCTTCATCCGTCACTGTCGTCATCCACAGGCACAGAGGAACGAACTGAGTGGTGTCAACTAAAAGGCTTCCTGGTCTGGAATTTACAGACCAGGCTTGGGCTGAGTTTCAGCTTTGTGTGCTTATGTGATTTTTCTTTCTTTCCTTATTGTTTTGTGTGGNTTTTTTTTTTTTTTTTTTTTTTTTTTTTAAGGTTGTGAAACAGTTCGTAGAATAAAGAGGACCTGGAGGGGACCATTTATTTGAAAGAATTGGCTCTTTCCACTTAAAGTCAAGCCGATCTGTTTGTTGTTTCATCTAAATTAGGGAGTATTTTCTCCTTCTAGTTACCTAGTAAGTGTGTTAAAAGTAATCGGGTAATTTTGCCTGACTTGAGTGGAAGAAAAATTTGTGTTTTTATATAAGCCCTGTTTAAATTTTGTGCTGTTATACATATTGCTTTTTTTTTTAATTTAAAAAAAAAGGTTTTTGTTTTTTTTTTTTAATGGTTATTTACTTGAGAGAGACAGAGTGTGATCAGGGGAGGGGCAGAGAGAGAGGGAGACAGAATCTGAAGCAGGCTCCAGGCTCTGAGCTATTCGTTGGAACTCACAAACCAGGAGATCATGACCAGAGCCAAAGTCATATGCTTAATCAACTCAGCCGCCCAGACACCCCTTAATTTTTTTTTAATGTTTATTTATTTTTGAGAGAGAGCATGAGCAGAGAGAGGGAAACACGACTCTGAAGCAGGCTCCAGGCTCTGAGCTGTCAGCACAGAGTCCACCACAGGGCTCGAACTCACAAACCATGAGATCATGACCTGAGCCAAAGTCAGAAACTTAATGGACTGAGCCACCCAGGCGCCCCCACATATTACATTACTTTTTAAACAACAACAACAAAATGCATTTTGAATAACAGAAGTCAAGCACACGCCAGAATGCACACCGCTTTCTATATCACCTTGCCAGAAGTTTCCCTTCCTTCCAGAAACCTCAAGAGCTTCTGAGTACCACCCTGTCATCCTCACAGTGTCTGAGCCATTTGAATTGGTAGCAAGGATTTTATCTGCAAGTACAGATGAGGAAATTAAGAACTGATAACAGTCAAGCAGTAGTGATGCGGTCCAGTCTTGGAGCTTATGTGTGTTCTGATGTGATTATGCTGTGTTCTGAGGAGGACACAGCATCACAAACAATGCAGTTTTCCGGGCAAAAATTGACTGGAATCTTCATCCCAAGGAAACAATTATGTCCAGACTGTGGGACATCCTACGAGACAACTGGCCTAGATTCTAACAAGAAGTGTCCTTGTCCTGAAGGAAAATCTATCGTGTACTGCTCTAGAGGAAAGGAGATGGAGCAGGACTAAGCACAGTGCGCAGTCCGTGATGGGATCCTCAAAAATAAATAAGATAGCAGCCAAAACAGATATATTTTGGGGTATTTAGGAAAATTTGAATCACAGCGTTACACCATTGTTAAATTTTTAAAGTAAAAATGAAAGGCAGGCGGCGGGGTGCCCGGGTGGCTCAGTCAGTTAGGCGTCCAACTCAGGTTTCAGCTCAGGTCATGATCTCACAGTTCGTGGGTTCGAGCCCCACATCCCCACATCAGGGTCTACTCTGGCGGTATGGGGCCTGCTTGGGATTCTCTCTCTGCCCCCCCTCCCCCCCCTACACGTTGTCTCTCAAAATAATAAGCTTTAAAACAATTAAAATAAAGGGCAAATAAAGTAGTTGAGTCAAAGGAACAGAATTCTTCAGATTTTAACTCCAGTGTCCCAAGACCGTAATGCTTCTTTTCCCTCTCCTTTTTTTTTTTTAACAACTGCTGAATGGAAATGTAGTTCACACACCACACAGTGTGCCCACCTAAAGCGTTCAGACACTGTAGTCACAGATATGTGCAGATATGTGTTACCCTCTTACTTCCCTGTCCTCCCTGTGCTGCATGATGGCTTTATTTCTAGGTCTCTAGGTTCCTGGTCTTGGCATCGTGTGAGAGGGCTTGGAGTCTGGGTATGCAGAGGGTAGGAGCCCAGGAACTGGATTCACATGCCAGCTTCCTCCCTCACGTCCTCCCTCACGAGCTGTGTGGCTGGGCAGGGTACTTGACTTCTCCAGGCCGCACCTGCGTTCTTGGTGACTCTGTACCTGAAAGGGCGCAAGTGAGGGTTTGGTGGGATAAAGCACTTAGTGCTGTGCCTGGCACATGTAAATACTCAAAAATGGTTGGTGGCATTGGTGGCGTTGTTGGTATTCATCTGTATGTGTATCTTAACTCTTGCTTTGTTCCTCCTCTGGATGCAGGCGCGACCAGGGAGTATCTGGCGACCAGGTTTCCATCATGGTGGATGGAGTCCAGGTTGCGCTGCCCTCCTACGAGGAAGCTGTATACGGCAGTTCCGGTCACTGTGTGCCGCCTGCTGACCCGAGAGTACAGATTGTGCTGTCAGAAGGGTCTGGGCCCAGTGGGAGGACCGGGCCGCGGGAGCAGCAGCTGCAGGACCAGGGAGCCTGTTCCTCAGCAGGCGGAGAGGAGGAGGCCCCAGGCCAGTCTGGACTGTGTGAAGCCTGGGCCTCTCAGGGCTCAGAGACTGTGATGGTGCATCAGGCAACCACCTCTTCCTGGGTGGCCGGCTCAGGGAACAGCCGCGTGGCATACAAAGAAGCCCCAGATTCAGAGAACAGTGACATACAAAGCCTTTTATCCCTCACGTCGGAGGACTACACAGATGGTAGGTGGTCTGCGCTGATTGTGAATTATGAGCCACTCAGGGGCCATGCTGGGAGTGAGGAGGGCCTGGGAGCCTCTCTAATAATTGGGTATTTGGAGGCAGAGGAAAATAATACCTGGGGGATTAGCCTACAGAATAAGGTCTTGCCCTCAGCTCCCGGCAGGGCTTTGGACTCTATGTAGAGACTTTTGACTGTTGTCTGTGAATCTTCATAGTTTGGAGTTTCCAAAGCTATTTGTGGCCACAGGGCTGTGCTAAATCAAAGGGAGGACAGCTGGCTGGAGGCGGGAGTAGGGTCTGTTCTCTTGTGACAATTTTTATGTTCCTGAAAGGACAGGAGTGACAGAGAAGTATGGGGTCATATTGCAGAGAAAACTGGAGCCGGTCTTTGCCGGGCACTTGGCAGTGTCCTTTCCAGCAGGAGTGTGCCAGTCCTGTACCAGTTGCTCTCTTGCACTATCTCAGCTAACCCTCACAGAGATCCTGAGAAGTAGATACTATTACCATCCGTATTTTACAGACCAGGATACTAAGGCCAGAGAAAGTGTCACTTGCCCGTTGGTAAGTAGCAGAGTTGGGATTTGAAGCTAGTTGGATCTGGTTCCGAAGCCTGTGTTTATAACCCCACAGTGTCGTGCCACCTCTCAGGTGACCCTGGGTTCTTGGTGGCAAGCCAGCCATAGAAGGAAATTGCCAGCTCCTGACCTGCCTGCCTCTTCTGGGGCCTAGAGAACTGAATATTGGGATTGACTCTGTCGCTTTAAAAAAAATATCTTTACACGAAATCCCAGTGTGGTTCAGGATGCCGACTAAACCTAGATGTTTCCCGTTTGACAGTGAGGTTTCTGCACTTACCAAGCCCCTTTTGAAAACCAGTGAGGAAGCAGTATGTGCCCTCATGGTCCTGGGTGCCATTAATGTCTGAGGTTTAGAGTATCTAAATTGAGGAAGTTGGAAATTCTTGAATGTAGATTACATTTAGGAGTTTCCTGAATCAACAGCATGCCTTCTTTCCTCTTGGTGGGGTATAGAGCTAGGAAGGGGCCATTACCTAATTGACCTGTGTTTGAAGGTGGAAGCCAGTGGCCCCATAGATAGCCAGCTATGCATGTTATGTGTCTGTACATTTTTTAAAATTTTCTTTTAATGTTTATTTTTGAGAGACAGACAGAGCATGAGCAGGGGAGGGGCGGCAGAGAGAGACACAGAATCTGAAGCAGGCTCCAGGCTCTGAGCTGTTGGCACAGAACCCAACTCGGGTCTTGAAACCATGAACCACAAGATTATGACCTGAGCTGAAGTCAGACGCTTAACTGACTGAGCCACCCAGGTGCTCTTATATGTCTGTACATATTGACACAGGTCCCAGGTGTACTTCTCAGCCCTTATCTTTGCTCAGGAGCCCTGCTGGTGCCTGCTCTGCTCCCTTTTCCTCACTACCTTGCTTTGTGCCATTTATGGAACAAACATTTTTGAGAACCCACCTCGTGTCTGGTGCCTCTGGGGTGATAGAAAGTAATTTGAAACATGCTGTCTGTCTGCCTGCATGGATTGTCCATCAGTTGGAAAGACCGGGCCTGTATTCAAGAAATAATGGAGCCAAGAGTTGTAGGGCCCATGTCAGAGTGAGGGGCACAGAAAACAAGACCCATCAGTCGTTGCAGACTGCCCGAGCTGTCTGAGGCTGACAGCACCATAGGAAATCAGGACCATGAGCCATCCGGGTCGCCCGATGGACATAAAAGGAGACCCAAGACCCAGGGAGGGGAAGCGATATCACACAGCTGGTGATTGGCTTTAAGGAGGAGGTGGGACCCAGGCAGGACTTGTAGGGTGAGATTAAGGATAGAAAGAAGCAAGTAGGGGCCCCTGGGGGGCTCAGTCGGTCAAGTAGGGGCCCCTGGGTGGCTCAGTCGGTCAAGCATCCAACTTCGGCTCATGTCGTGATCTCGCAATTTGTGAGTTCGAGCCTCGCATCAGGCTCTGTGCTGACAGCTCAGAGCCTGGAGCCTGCTTCGGATTCTGAGAGGGGGATTCTTCCCCTCTCTCTGCCCTTCCCATTCTCATGCTCTGTCTCTCTCTGTCTCTCAATAATAAATAAACATTAAAAAATTTTTTTAATAAAAAAAAAGAAGCAACTAGACCAGCAGAGTCCAGGGAGACGGGAGGTTCAAGGTAATGGGACCAGAAGGTGTTTCAGTACTAAACATTCAGATTTTATCACACAGGTAGAGGGAGAGATGAACAAGGAAGGCCTAAAGAGGGGGCGAGGGGTGTAGACTCCTTTGGAAGGTACGAGTGAGGCGGTTTGTTTCTTCGGACCGGGGCCTGCATGGTTCCCACGCAGGAGGGCCAGATGCGCTGCAGAGGCCCAGCGGGCTAACCACCGTGCTGCTCTTCCTTCTCGTCCTGCAGACATCCCGCTGCTGAAAGAAGCGTGAGCACCGCCACGGGCCTCTCCTCCGCAGCGGTCCTCTCTGCCCCTCCTCCCGCCCCCTGTGGGTGCGAGCACCCCCTACTCCAGCCACCCTGCCCGGATACCTGAGCTGCCACCTGTGTATCTGTGTATCTCTGTATCTCTGCGGGCCTCCAGGCCCACCTTGCTGGAAACTCAAGGATGCTTCTCGCCGTCTGCCTGCTGGACAGCTGGAGGCGCTGGCGTTTTGCCCAGTCCAGCCTTCCCATCTGTGGCGGGGACATATTTGAATGTGCCGGACTGAACTCTTCCTTTCCCCGAGCCCTCCGGGTCCCCTCCAGCCAGCTCTTTGGCAGCAGACCGCACCAGCCTGCGCGGGCCTGAGAGCCGCTGTGTTTACTTGTGCCTTCCCCCCCGGCCCATCCGACTCCCCTGTCCTGCAGGCTTGTTGCTGTCCTACAGGTCTTAGTGGCTGCACCGCTGCCCTCTGCCACACAGAGGGCCAGGCCTGGGTCTGGGTCTGTCCCGTCACCTTCAAGGGCTGGCACCATTGCCTGTAGAAGGAGCAGATCCAAAAGTGGCTCTAATTAGGGCAAGAATGTGGGTCCCCGGGCCTGCCCTCCGTTGACACCGGTGGCACATTTCTTTGGCTGAGGATGCGGAAAGTCATGCCAAAGCTGTCCCAGCACCCAGGTGTCCAGCTTGGAGGTTCCGGCTCCTGGCCCCATTGAGTTTCTGAGAAGCATCGAGAAGATCCTGAGGGAGGGAAGGAAGGTGGCTGATTAATGATTGTCTTCCTGATATGCAAGGCCTCCCTGCCTCCTTCCAGCACTGGCCTTCCTGGCCATGGTTTTTCTGTGTCACTGGAGCGGAAGGGGCAGTGGCCGCTGCCCCCCCCCGGGTTTGGTCCTTGGCAGCTGCGCCTTCCTTGCTGCCCACGGGGTCCCAAGGAGAATCACCACTGGGACGGGAGAGTTGCCGAGGTGCCATGGGGGGCCTGTGGCATTTGGGGCACTTTGCCCCGTTCTGGGTTCATGGTGACGGAAGGGAGCCTGAGAGGCACAGACCGAGTCCCCAGGCAGCTGCAGGCAGCTCCAGCCCTGGTCCTGAGGGTCCTCGTCACCACAGTCACGTGCCTTAGTAACTGTGCCCAGGAAGCGTGCTGCTGCTTGCTGCACCGCTGCTTTCCCTGCTTGTGTNTGCCAGTCTGCCAGTCCCTGCTCTCCCCTGGCCCTCCTGCCCCCCTTGCTCATGCCAGCCTGCCAGCGAGTCCCTGACACCTGGGGGAGGGCCGACACTCCTGTTCACCCCCTTGCTGGTCTGCGGTGGGTGAATGCCTGTGAAGCGGCCTGGCTCTGGGTCCCTGGAGTTGGAGCAGGTGGGTGTCGTGCTCCCCGATGCTTCTGTTGGAGGCTCTCGCTCTGCCATCCTAAAAAGATGTGGCGTTAAGGAATGCTTGTTTCTGTTTTGTTTATGAAGCACTGGGGCGGGGAGACTGGTAGCCAACCCCACCTGCACCTCTGCTCCTACCCCAGCTGCTCCATTTGAGGTGGCGAAAACCGTAAAGAACCCAGTGTGTTTTCAGTACCTGACCTAACAGGGTAGCTCCAGGCGTGGTTGGCCGCGAAGATGAAGAGGAATGGCCTCAAGCCTCCCGCACCACTTTCACACGCACTTTACCACCACCCGCTCCTGGCCTCCTGGCGCCGCTGTAGTCTTCCTTCGCTCAGGGTAAGGGCGGTGCCTTCTGGGCCTGCGGGCACCCCCACGCCACTCCCCTTCCCCGCCCAGGAGCCCCCATGGGCTATGCACAAAGCCCTAGCTGGCGTGTTTCCATATGGAGCAGGTGGGTGAAGGTTCCGGAACACAGAAGCCTCTGGGGGACATGCAGCAGACCGGGGGGCTTGCCCTTGCCTCCAGAGAGGCCATTTCCAGAGACGTGCCTGTCAGCGGTTGCTGGCACAGGGCCTGTCTGGGACCCTAGTTGCCTCATGACTCATGGGCTCTCCTTTACCCACAGGAATGCCCTGTCTTCCTCCAGAAAAGAGCAGATACAAATGGTGACAGGGACAAATGGCAGGGAGAATCCAAAGTCTCACTGTTGGGCCTGCAGCCTGAATTCTAGTCTAGAATATTTTTAAAAATGGGAGATGTTACCCTTTTTTATGTCATTACTCTGGATCTTTCCCTCCCAAAGAGATTAGCTATTTGGGGTTTATTCAGCCACACAGGTGACCAGCTTAGCCCTTGAACAAAAAAGAAAAAGCCTTTCTCCTAAAGCCTTCTTCCACCTTGCCCGCCCTTAACACCACCCTGGGGATCACAAGCCCAGACTTGCCTACCTGGTAGGAAAGAAAGTGGGTAAATAGGAACCTAGCATGCACACACCCTCGCCACCCCTCTCCCGTCCCCTCTGTCCCTGGCCTTGCTGAGGCCCAGCTCCCAGAAGTGTCCGGGGAGGAGCCAGGCCCCCCACTGCGGCTGACCTCCATGCTGGCTTCATCTCGCAGGTCTCCTCTCTGAAGCAGTTTCTTAGCCTCAGCCAGGTGCTGCTGTTCCTAGGGCATCTGGGCCTTGTCCCTTCCAAGGGATTAGGGACGGCACAGCTGCCTTGAGGTGGGGCCTGCTAAGAGACCAGGGCGGTGGCAGGAGGCTGCCACAGGTAGCCCGAGCAGGGAGGAAAACCCCACAGCCTGGCTTTCCTGGGCTCACCTCTGGGGGGCGTCTGGCAGACGGCTGTCCGGAAGGGTGGCTAGCACCAAAGGACGAAAAGTGTCTTTCTGCACACATGAGCTGACTCAGTGGTTTTATATCCTGGTGACTTGCTGTCATATGCCCAAGGCTTTCAAAGGCCAATATGTGGTGAAAATCACTTAAGGTTTCCGTCCCTTTCAATGCCTTAGTTTAGCAGATAGGCTCGCTCTTCTGCCATTTCTGACTTTTGTGCGCCGCATTCCCATTTCACTGGTATGAACTGTGAGATGGATTGAGTCCCAGCCACTTTGTGAGTTTGTTTGGCTTTACAAGGCACTTCAGTGTGCCTTCTACTAACACTCCATTTGCAAACAGAACTTAGGCNAGTTCCGTGGAGAAGCCTGATGGCAAGACCGACAAAGGTAGATTTTTCCTGCTTCTTTAGTGCTGGCACAAGAATTCGCCTGTCCCCTCCCAGTTCTGGCCACATAGCAGTGTCTCCTGCGTTCACAGGGATATCCTCACAGAGAATGGGTATGCTGCAAACTCATCTACATTCTCGCCTTTCTTTCCTCCTGAAAGAGAATAAAGGGCCCCAGAAAGGAAGCGGCCCCCAGGCCTTACAGCTTAAGTCCACCTGTGCTTGTGAGGACAGTGAGCCTGAGGGACCTGCTGGGGGCCGGTCATCACCGGTGCCCAGGTTGGGGCTGAACAAGATCGTGCGTGGCAGGAGCCTGGACTGAGCGGTCGCATAGCCGGTTCCCTGAGCGGGGAAGGGCAGCAGGCTCAGCTTTGCGGGGAAGCAGCTCCTCTCAGTCACCAGTGGAAACCCTAGGAGACTCTTGCATGAAAACCCCCAGGCTGAACCCTCGGGGTCTGGCAGCGGAGCACTCAGCCCAGCCGGAGGAGAGGGGGACCGCCACACGCTGCCCTGGCTTCTCCCCACACCACTAGGGACCCCTCTGCAGAATGGTACTCCTGTATAATGGTTTCAGACGACACGTGCATCATTGACTCTGTGCAGGATGTCACTCAATTTGGGTTTGCTTTATTTTATTTTATATATATATATTTTTTGGTATCCTGTACATTGCAGTGGGTGTGAAGATAGTATTTTAATATTTGTACAAAGTTTAATTTAATTTTAATTGTTCTATGTATATAACTGCATTTCTAAATAATTATTAAAAAGGTTCTTATGAAGGCAGTTGTGAGAGATGTGATCCTTCCAGCAAGTTTTCAGAGAAACCCCAGGTCCAGAAGAGCGAGTGTGGTAGGCACCCATGAAGGGATGCAGCACCCGCTCGGGGAGGGGGGGGCTGCCTGACAGGAGGAGGCGGGACAGGGAGCCGTGTGCGCTACGGGGAGAGGGGAGAGGCCACAAACTGCAGTGGAAACACATTACTGGTCTCTGCAGGCATTCTCAGTGTGCCAGTCACCGTGCCGCCGGGGACTCCGCAGTGAGCAGTCTGGGGCCCGGGCAGCATTGCCGCGCGGGGAGGGCAGCGGTTCCAGTGACAGGTCAGGGGAGCCCCTCTGGGGGACAGTCAGGAAGCATCTCTTGGATGGAATGACAAATAAGCTGAGATGGGAAGGACCCGTACAGCCAGGCTAAGGCGCGGGGCGCCGCGACAGCACGAAGCACCTTGAGCGGAGAAAGGAGAAGTGGGGCCCAGGGCGCGAGAGGGCAGCAGAGGCCGGGTCCTGGAGGCCTCCAAGGGAGGAGTGGGGAAGTCTGACTTCGTCGTCAGGGTAGCCGGAAGTGCTTTGACAGTGTTAGGTAACAGTGATTTAGTAAGCCCCACTTTTCGGGGGGGATGCCCTCCCCATCTCTTATCACTGCTCAGGAGGCTAAGACGTACCTGAGACCACTTAAGAAGTCGGTCTTGGGAGGAAGGCACCTTGAGCAGCTGGCACCCCCCTTCTCTGAGGTGGAGAAGCGGAAGGCATGGTCTAGGGAGGGGGGGAGATATGATGGCAATCTCAGGACCAGAGGGCAGAGCACGTGAAGGTCATTGCTGGAGACGTCATGGTAGGAGAGGCCACGGTGTTTGAGCAATTACGAAAGGCGGTAAGGGGTGAGAAGAGGGAAGTACAGGGAGCTGTCGGATAAAAAATCAGGCCACTCTTTCTTTTCTTTTTTTGATCAGGCCACTCTTAACGTTGTCCTGGGGATAACTATGGTCAGGATGTGTTTGTCTAATACTTGGGTGGGAGAATGTTTTAGGAGCATCTGTGCCCAGTCTCCACCTTAGCGGCCCCGGTCCGCACAAACATCACTACCATTAGTTGTAAGGAAGTGAAGGGAAGAGCACTTTGCCAGCTTTTAAGAGTAATGGTGGGGGCGCCTGGGTGGCTCGGTCGGTTAAGTATCTGACTTCAGCTAAGGTCATGATCTCACGGTTCGTGCGTTTGAGCCCTGTGTTGGGCTCTGTGCTGACAGCTAGCTCAGAGCCTGGAGCCTGTTTCAGATTCTGTGTCTCCCTCTCTCTGACCCTCTCCTGCTCACGCTGTCTCCCTCTCTCGGAAATAAATAAGACATTTAAAAATAAATAAATTAAATAAATAAATAAATAAATAAAAGTAATGGTGATAACAGCTCATGCTTGCTCTCCACGTACCAGGCAGAGTCCTATGCACTCGGTGTGTATAAACTCAGCCACGTTTGGGTCAACAAGGTAGGTGCCATATCAGAGCTCCATGCCACATACAATGAAGCCCAGGCATAAAGAGGTGGATTAACTTGCCCAAGGAGGGGTCAGGATTGAATTCAAACCCAGGCAGTTCTGCTGAAGTGTTCCCCTCCCTGCCCTGGCCCCACTCCATCAGACACTGCCTGCCTCCCGAGGCCCCTGACCGCAGTCCTTCTGCCTTTCAGTCTCTGTTCCAACCAGTGAGCTTCAGGCAGAGGAAAAACTAATTTCATGGCATGGGAGGGAAAGGGCACACTTTTCACTAGGATAACAGATGACTTTTCTCCCAGAGAATGGCAAGTGCCCAGCAGCGTGGGGAGAGGCGGCATTTCAGCCACGCAGACCATGATAAGAAGTAGGTTCACGAAGCAGCAGGACTTGCTCCCCCACCAGAAAAAACACACATAAAGAGGAAAGACTGCTTACTCCCTTGATAGATAAGCCGCCTTTGTCGCTGGAAAGCCAGCAGAAGCATGTCCCATCAGGTAAGGAATGCTGGGGAAGGGAGACTTCAACGTGGGGCCAACCACAGAGTTGTTACCTTTCTCTTGAAGACCGGTGAGGGAGGACAAAGGCACAAAAGCCACAAAACCTGCAGAGCTGCTGGGGGAAGGGCTGGCTTTGAAGTGGTTGCCCTCAGGTGGGGAAAGGTGGATGGGAGGAGAGAAAAGGAATTTCCTGCCCTGCTGCTGAACCCCCCACCTCCCCCGCTGGAAAGTGGAGAGCCCTGGAACACAGCAAAAGTAGTAACCTCTCAGCGAGCTCTTTCTCAGGTCACTTAAAAGGATTTTAAAATATACCAAAGTAATACATACTCACTTCAGAATATTTAGAAAACTAAAGTCTTCCATAACACCGCCTCCTCCAGGTAATGTTCTTTTTTCTATGCCTAAATATAGTTGCCTCTTTTAAAAAGATCACTTGTATTGTTTAATGTTTATTTTTGAGATAGTATGAGCAGAGGAGGGGCAGAGAGAGCGGGGGTGGGGGGGTACAGAGGATCCAAAGCGGGCTCTGCACTGACAGCAACAAGCCCCACACGGGGCTCCAGCTCGCAAACTGTGAGATCATGACCTGAGCCGAAGTTGGATGTTCAACCGACTGAGCCATCCAGGCGCCCCTAAAAAGATCATTAAAAAAAAAAAAAACTTTTTTAACGTTTATTTATCCTTGAGAGACTGAGAGACAGAGCATGAGTCGGGGAGGGGCAGAAAGAGAGGGGGATGGAATCTGGAGTAGGCTCCAGGATCTGCTGTGAGCATAGAGCTCGATGCAGGGCTTGAACCCACAAACCGTGAGATCATGACCTGAGCCGAAGTCAGACGCTTAGCCGACTGAGCCACCCAGGGGCCCCTAGAAAGATCATTTTAAAATAGCATTTTGGCTTTTTAATCTTTACAGTCTATTTTAATCTCATAAAACATCAATCTACATCATTTTTAATGGTTGCATAGTTTTCTATCGGTACTTTGGACATTCAGATTACCAAAGCTTTATAGAAAGTCTTATAACCAAGGATAGCATTTTAAATTATTTCCTTGAGATAAACTACTGGGAATGGAATGCTAGATCAGAAGAAACCCACATTTTAGTGGCTTTTGCTATATCTCAAATTGCCCACCAAGAAAGTTATTCCAAATTATACTTTCCTTGGCAGTGTGTGTTTTCCCACTGCCCTGCTAGCATGGGGAATTCTCATTGTAAAAAAATACGCCAATTGCAAGAAAGTGGTATTGTTTTGATCCACACTTGTGTCATTCTTCCTGAAGTTAATGTATGGTTTGCCTACTCTTTGTAACAAAAGACATTGAAAATTGCACATGTTTGGTGTCCAAGATGTCCATGTTTGAGATGAAAAGTCAAAACTGTGATTTCCCCTCTAAATTAAATAATGCTTGATAGATAGATACGTACGTACATACACAGTTTGCTCCTCTAAGCTCCCTGGTGATAGAGGAACATGGCAGGGGCTTAGAGATGGACCGTCCCATCCCATGTCAAGAGGTGGACAGCTATTTGGTATTTCAGGTTTCCCATGATGCCCCAGGGGCCCCAGAAAAGAAACTTTCACAACCAAGGAATGTCCGCGCAGTCCATCTGGGGCAGCCTGAACTATTCCTGAGCCCGGGGTAGTCGATGACTCAACTTGGCAGGGCACTGCAGAGGGTTTGCCCAGTATGGACTTCCCCACACAGCCTCTCCAGAGGAGCAAGTAACCCGGCCGCCAGAAAAGGTAGCCCGTTCGCAGGTTAATCCTGGGGGCCAGGGCTGAACATCTGGGGGTGATCTGGGGTGTGTGCAGGAAGGACTGTGGCTCAACACAAGCACCAAGCATGAAGGCTGCTGTGGCTTCTGGGGTGGCCCTGAAGCCCTTGAGCATCTGGGTTCCAAACCCTTGTAGGGATGCTGTAACTTGTCTATGGGATGGAAGACCATTCCCACTCATGCTCCAATCATTTGTTCATTCATTTAATGAACTTTGGGGGGCGGGGGGAACGCCTGGGTGGCTCAGTCAGTTGAGTGTGCAACTTTGGCTCAGGTCATGATCTCACCACTCATGGGTTTGAACCATGCTGACAGCTCGGAGCCTGGAGCCTGCAGCCTGCTTCGGGTTCTGTGTCTCCCTCTCTCTCTGCCCCTCCTCCGCTCACGCTTTGTCTCTCTCTCTCTTTCAAAAATAAATAAACATTAAAAACAAAATTAAAAAATAAATAAACCTTTAAAAAAAAATTTAAGGATCTACTTAATACAAAGCCTGGTACTAGATCCCAGGGGAGCAAAAATGAGTAAGACTCAGTCTTTGTTCTCAAATAGCTTGCAGACTAATAGGGAGAAAGAGACTAAACAGCTACCTAAAACTTCATGAAAAATCTAATGGGGCACCAGCACAGTGCCTGAGTAATGAAGACGGAGGAGGAGTTCATTTCTTAGGGGAGGAGTAAAGCTTGTATCACGAAGGATAGACTGTGTTTCAATGCTACAGGCCAGGAAGTCAGCAAGGAGCCGTGGGGTGGGAAGTGCAAAGAGGACTTGTTAGGCCATAGATCAAAAATACCAGCATATAAAATTAGGAATTGTCCACAGTAGCTGTTCTTGCATGTTAATAAAAAAAGTCAGCTATGGGCAATTCCAACCTAATCCATAGTTACTTTAAGATCTACCAAAATAAGGGGCGCCTGGGCGTCTCAGTTGTTTGAGTGCCTAACGTCATCTCAGGTCATGACCTCACAGTCCGTGGGTTCAAGCCCTGCGTTCAGGCTCTGTGCTGACAGCTCAGAGCCTGGAGCCTGCTTCAGATTTGGTGTCTCCCTCTCTCTGCCCCTCCCCTGCTCATGGTCTGTCTCTCTCTCAAAAATAAATAAACGTTTAAAAAAAAAAAAACTACCAAAATAAGAAATACCTTTCTTCTTTGGATTGACTAAACTTTAATGCTTTTAATCACAAGAAAGAAATTTCAGCACCCAGAGATAAGTACCTAGAGACTGTCTGTCCCAGAGTCTATTCTGAACAAAACAGAGCACCGAGCATAGCAGATTTTCTGTCACAACCCTCCAGCTCCTGGCCCCTGCCAGCAAGGGGCATCTTCAGAAATGACAGGACCAGTTCAAGTCTCCAAGGCAGGGCCAATTCACTCGCTCGTTGGGATGGACAACAGAAGGGATGCCCACTACTTGCAACCAAGTTTCTGCCAGCAGCAACCAGGCAGTAATTCCAAAGTTGAGAGGTGGTTTTTTTGGTTTTTTGGGTTTTGGCTTTTTTACTGTTTTTATTATTTTATTTAGGGCAGAGACTGAAGGGCAGTAGTTACATCCAACTACAACACTCTTGTCAAGTTTCTTGATTTGTCATTAGAAACATTCAAAAATGGGGGTGCCTGGGTGGCTCAATCGGTTAAGCATCTTGATTTTGGCTCAGGTCACAATCTCTCGTTTCATAGGATCAAGCCCCGGGTCGCGCTCTGTACTGACAGCACAGAGCCTGTTTGGGATTCTCTCTCTGCCTCTCTCCTGCCCCTCCTTGTCTCTCCCCCACCTCCCAAAATAATTAATAAAAAAGAAACATTAAAAAATGATCAAGCTATCTTAAAATAAAGCAATACATGTTAAAACATCAGAAGCAATATTTTCCACCTCCGATACCGGCAAAAGAAAAAGTTTATAAAGATATCTGGCGGGAGTGTAAATTGGTACATTCTTTTTGCAGGGCCATTTGGCAATGACCATCACGTTATAGTGCAGTTCTCGTCCCTTCTATTACTGAACAAGTCTGCTCTGAAGCCAGTAAGTGGGAGCAGAGTTACAAAATCAGAAAGGGAAACAAAACAACCAACCAACCCAGCAGTGTCAGATTGGAATTGGAGGCAATGGCGATGACCCATCATAATCCATCTACTTAAAGAGATGTGGAAATAAATACAGACACAGTGTGTGTTCACATGTACACCTGCCCACAGATATTCCCTAGCTCTCCCCAGAGGGCTTGGGAGCAGTGACGCCTCAACTGCAGCTAACCTACCGAGAATTCAGATCTTGGCTTTTATTTATTTATTTATTTATTTATTTATTTATTTATTTATTTATTTAATGTTTATTTATTCATTTTGAGGGGGGGTGGGGCAGAGAGACAAAAGAGAGAATCCTAAGTAGGCTCCGTGCTGTCAAGCCCCAGCCCAATGCGGGGCTCGAACCCACAAACCGTGAGACCATGACCTGAGCCGAAATCAAGAGTCAGACGCCTAACCAACTGAGCCACCCAGGTTCCCTAAGATCTTGGCTTTTAAAATACTGTTTTCTGCTAAAAGGAACCAGGAGTCCTTGGAGAAATGGCTGATTCAGAGGTGGGGCGGGAAGATCACAAGTGGGCTTGGAACATTTTGTTGCATCGTATGAATACAAAATGGATATGGAAAAGAGAATAAAATAGCCCTGGACCAATCTCTTTTTTTTTTTTTTTAAGTTTATTTTTGAGACAGAGAGAGTGCAAGCAGGGGAGGTGCAGAGAGAGAGGGAGAGAGAGAAAGAATCCCAAGAAGGCTCTTCACTGTCAGCACAGAGCCCAATGCAGGTCTCGAACCAATGAACTGAGAGATCGTGACCTGAGCTGAAACCGAGGGTCAGAGGCTTAACGGCTGAGTCACACAGGCGCCGCAGCTCTGGACCAATCTACAGAATCCACTGTCGTATGGGAAAATCCATGTGCAGAACGAGTGCATGAATGCCATCATCTGTGTACAAGAGAGAGAAGAGAAATGCATCAATGTGCACATCTTTCTGTGTGCAGAGGACTACTCCTGATTCAGGCAGCATGACGGGCCTTTGGGAAAGGAGAGTGACACGGAGGAAGGATCATCTTTTATACCTTTTGTGATCCTGAATTTTGAAGCCAGTGACTATAATCCCCGTTCAATAAATTATTTCTTAAAAAGCAAAATGTGTGTTGCCTAGGATCCGAAGGAATATTCACAAGACGTTTTGCAAATTTATCTGATCTTTTTCTCCTGTTCCAAATTAGTGATCTGCCTTCTGGGAGGGAACACACAGCTCCCAGCAGGGCCTTGTTTAAGGACAATAAACAGTATTCATCGCCCGTTATTTCCATCTTCCTTCCCTGAGAAAATACAAATCATGTCCTGGGATCTTTGGTGTTATGAATTGAATTGTCTCCCTGCTAAAGTGCGTGTTTTGAAATCCTATTTGGAGATCAGGTCTTTAAAGAGGTAACTAAGTTAAACTGAGGTCATTAAGGGGGACCCTAACCCAAACTGACTGGCGTCCTTATAGGAAGAGGGAATTTGGACACAGACATGTTGAAAGAGAAGAGGATGTGGAGACACAGGAAAAAGACAGCCACCCACAAGTGCAGGAGACAGGTCTGGAACATACCCTTCCCTCACGGCCCTCAGGTGGAAGGGTCCCTGCTGACATGACACGTTGATCTAGAACATCTGGCCTCCAGCACTGTGACAAAAGAATTTCTGTTGTTTAAGCCACCTGGTCTGTGGTGCTTTGATACAGCAGCCCTAGCAAATTCATACATCCAGTCTCAGGATGGGGGTCTGGCCCAGGCTCTCCCCGACAACCGTGACCTATCCAGGCAACGGACCGGAGTCCAGGGTGAAGGGAGCCAGTCAGGGAAGGGGCTGGGGAGGTAGGCTCGCACCGAGCTGGAGCAGGGCTTTGAATGCCACGCTAGGGATGTGGATGGGATTCCATAGGCCAGTGGGAGTTCCTGAAGGACTTGAAGACTGAATGATGTGGCCTGAACATAATGTATTAGAAAAGAATGTGGTGGAACAGGGGTTGGAGCGGAGAGCCAACCAGGGGCCCCCTGAAGGCATCCTGGTGAGAGAGGAAAGGGCAGCCCTCCGGGGATTAGAGCACAGGTGGGCTTGGGGGAGTTGGAAGAAATTGCTCAGGTGTTTGGGGAGATCATTCAGGTCAAGAGATCTGAGCTCTGTGGTTGACTGTGAAAAAGAGTGAGAGAAACAGACAAGAGAGTCAGAAACGACCGTACATCTTTATGGCAAGAAGAAAAGGGGGCATGACAGAAAGGAAGGAAAGCTTTGATTGGAAAGAGCACATCAGGGGTCAGTGCAGAAGGTCAAGAAGTTGGACCGGGGGGTCAAGACCCAGGGAAGGATCCCTCACCCTTGTCTGGGTGCTGGGGACAAAGCGAGGGGATTGCTTTTGGGGTGAAAATAGAAGTCGTTGGCCCCCACCGGAAGTTGTAGAGAAAGTGGGAGGAGCAGAAGACAGAGCCTGCAAGGGCAGAACCAGGCAGTGAGTGATCCGCCCTCTCCAACTTCTCCCCAAGGCAACTTCAACCCTGAGGTTGCAGAGGGTAAATCGGGATTGACAGGACAGCGTGCAGAGAGAGGGTCTGGTGTCTCGGGGGCACGGCGTCCATGGCTCTGTCAGATCTGATGCTGGCCTGGTTCTTACACTCCTCTTCCTTATACGGACAGTCACAGCAGCTCTGGAAACACAAGCACTCACACCCTCAAGGGGCTGCTCTGATGCATCAGTGATTAGCAAGTGTGTGTTGAGCACCTACTACGTGCCGGGCACTAGGAATACAGAGGGGAACAGATCCATGTAGTCTCTGCCTGTGAGAACTGGTCTGGTCAGCCTGACCCATCAGTCTGGTCCAAAGAGCTTCCTTGAGGAAGTGATGGTTGAGATGCAAAAATGCATAGGGGTTAGCGAGGTGAGGAAGGTTCCAGTTAGAGGTCCAGCCTGCCAGGGACTCGGAAGTAGGCAGGACTGGGAGCCAGAAAGGGGCAGGGGTGAGAGTCTGCTGTAGGGGTAGGCAAGCCTCATATGTCATGATAAAGACTTGAACATCATCTAAGAGCACAGAAGTCAGTGAAGCCTTTTAGCAGGGGAGTGGAATAATCTGGTGCGTCTCCAAAAGGTTCTTCTTACTCTTGCAAATGGGTGGAGGAGGGTAAGAGCAGGTGCAGAAAGGTGAGGCAGGGCCGTGCCTCAAGAATTCCCTGGTCACACGAGAGAAATGTAGATTCGCCTCCAGGAGGTCTGGGGTGGGTCCGGACACCCTGCATTTCTAACAAGTTCCCAGGAGGTGCCCATGCTGCTGATCCACAGACCACACCGAGTAGCATCTTGTCCAGGTGAGCAATGTCATGGCCTGGGCCAGAGGGGGGCAGGGGAAATGGGGGAGAAATGGACAAATCTCAGATGGGCTGTGGAGGCAGACTCTTCAGGAGGTGGCAGTGGATAGCGTGGGGGAGGGGGAGAAGAAGGTATCAGAAATGGCTCTCAGTTTGTGGAGTGGGAAGGATAGAGAAGGAGCTGGTGGGTCTGATGGACGTTAGCCATTGGACATGTCAAGGTGGGAGGCAAATGCAGAGTCCCAGGAGCCGGAGTGGATTCCCTGTCTTGCCTCCCACAGCCACGCCGTCTGCTGAGGCGGTGGTCCTCACACCCAGGACACCCAGGCCGGCTTGGCCCAAATCACGACTGCGAATCCTGTGCTCACGGCCTTCAGAGGCATGGCCTGCACTTCCCTCCCCGCCCGGGGGGCCCCAGCCCCTGGTGGCAGAGGACCAGAGGGAAAGCAGCCCTCAACAGGCCACTCAAATTCTGAGGCTGAGGAGGAGGAAGCGCGAGATGGGGTTGGCAGGACAGCTTGCAGGGGCGGGGATCCGATTTCTGCTCTGACAGAACAAAAGCCACTGTCTCTGGAAAGAACTTAAAGCAGTTGGATGTCTGCGCCCCATCTTGGATTTGCCCGGAGTCCCTTTACCAGCCCCTGGGGGCCGGGCGGGCCGGGCGGGCTCAGTCCGCTGGCGCCACCTAGTGTCGGTGGGGGAGGCGGCCCTCTGCTGGTCAGAGAGGGGAGGCCGAGGCCAGGTGTGGGGTGGGGGGGGAGGGGGGGACATGGACTGGAAGAGGGAGATCCAGCCTGAGGCAGTTTGGGGCAGCTGCGGCCTCCAAGGGCAGTGGGGGGCGGGGCGGAGGTGACTCCGGAGTTTATGGGTCTCCTAGGGCTGCGGTAACAAGGTACCATAACTGGGTGGCTTAAAGCAACAGAAATGTATTCTCTCGCAGTTCTGGAGGCTAGATTTCAAAATCAAGGTGTCAGCGGGCCACTCCTCCTCTGAAGGCTGCAGAGAGGGAACCTTTCCCTGTCTCCCTCTGCTTCTGGTGGCTGCCAGCCATCTTTGTCGCTTGCTGGTTTGTAGATGGCTCCAGTCTTTGCCTCCACCTTCAAGGTTTTCCCTGTATGCCTGTGTCCAAATTTCCCTCTACTTATGAGGACACCAGTATTCGGATTAAAATCGACCCAGTCCAGCACGACCTCATCTTAACTTGATTTCATCTCCCAAGACCCTGTTTCCAAATAAGGTTATGTTCACAGGTAGTGGGGGGTTAGGATTAGAAAGGATCATTTGGGGGGGGGGAGGACGCGTTTCAACACAGAACGGACTCCTTTCAACCAACAGCTGTTCCCTGAGCATCTGCAAGGCGCCCACCTGTGCCGCCCACCTGTGCCGGAAGCTGGGCTGGCCACGCTGACTCGCAGACCCGCTCCAACCTTGAGGTTTTCACGTGTGGCTCTGTAAGTCTTGTCACTGACCTGTGGCCTCCTGCTTCACCCTGGACTCCTTAGCACCCAGAGAATCAGTATTTCATTGATGTAGGATGAAGAAAGGCCTCTTGTAGGGCAAGAGACAGGAAAGAAAGACTGCAGGAATGATGAGGAGGGGGACGGCACAGGGGTGAGGGGTGCAGAGCACGGGGACGTTCAACCTGGGGTCTAGAAGCAATAGGAATTTTCCAGACAGGAAAGAGATAAGCAAGGGCGAGGGGCCTTCTAGGCAGAGCTGAAAGTGTGAGCCATGGCCTCAAGGGGTGACAGGGGCTGTGATGTTGGGGATGGGGGGGGTGGTCTGGTGTGGTTGCAAATGAGGGTGTGTGGGTGGGGGTGTGCCACACAAGGGCATAGCCCAGAAGACAGTGACTCTATAGGGGACCATTCTCATGGCTTTAAATATTATCTTTGGAGGGTTTGTTTTCTTTTATGTTTATTTTATTTATTTATTTGGATAATCTCTACACCTAATGTGGGGCTCGAACTCACGACCCTGAGATCAAGAGTCACATGTTTCACCTCCTGAGCCAGCCAGGTGCCCCCCACCTTGGAGGTCTTAAAGCCTGCTCTAGGCGTCACAATTACCAGGAGTAAAGACCACAGCAGGCAGAGAGTAATGACAAGGGGGTCCAGAGGGCGTCCTCGATACAAATTGATATATAGGGGAGCTCCTGGGGGGCTCATTGCTTGTGTCCAACTCCTGATTTCTGCTCAGGTCATGATCTCTGGTTCGTGAGATTGAGTCTCTCATCGGGCTCCGTGCTGACAGCACAGAGCCTGCTTGGGATTCTCTCTGTCTGCCCATCCGCTGCTCTCTCTCTCTCTTAAAATAAATAAATAATCTTAAAATTTTGAAATATAAATCTGCCCCGGATTTCTGGCAGCACTTAGTTCAAAATAAAACCGTGTTGTTTTGAAACCCACCTGAAATACTTCCCACAGCCCCTAGCAGCATCTTACGAGGTGTGCGAGCTACCCCGGGGGGGGGGGTCTGCGTTCGTGTGGCTGTGAGACATCCCCGTGGTTCAGGAAGTGTCTTTTAATCCCTAGTTTGCTGAGTGTTGTTAGAAATGAATGAATGTTTAGGGGCGCCTCGGTGGCTCAGTCGATTAAGCATCCGACTTCCGCTCAGGTCATGATCTCATGGTTTGTGGGTTCGAGCCCCGCATCGGGCTCTGTGCTGGCACCTATCTCAGAGCCTGGAGCCTGCTTCGGATTCTGTTTGTCCCTCTCTCTCTGCCCCTCCCCTGCTCATGCTCTCTCTCTCAGAAATAAATAAAACATTAAAAATTAAAAAAAAAAGAAATGAATGAATGTTTAATTTTACCAAATGCCTCTTCTGCATCTATTAAGATGGTAACACATTATTCTTTAATTTGGTAATGTAATGCATTGTGCTGAACATTGATAGACATATTTGCTGTTAAACTCTCCTTATATCCTTGCTAAATCCTACTTAGTTGTGAAAAGAGCGCGCGCGCATGTGTGTTTGTGTGTGTGTGTGTGTTTAAAAACTTTTTTCAGGAGCGCCTGGGTGACTAAGTCTGTTAAGCGACCTACTTCAGCTCAGATCATGATCTCATGGTTCATGAGTTTGAGCCCCATGTTGGGCTCTGTGCTGACAGCTCAGAGCCTGGAGCCTGCTTCAGATTCTGTGTCTCCCTCTCTCTCTGCCCCTCCCCAGCTCATGCTCTGTCTCTCTCTGTCTCAAAAAAAATTAAATAAATAAACTATTAAAAAAATCAAAACATTTACCCTTAAAATACAGCAGTTTTGGGGAAGCCTGCCTGGCTCAGTTGGGAGAACATATGACTCTTGCTCTCGGGGTCATGAGGTTGAGCCCTGTGTTGGGTACAGAGATTACTTAAATAAATAGATAGATAGACAGATAACTTAAAAAACATGTATACAGAAAAAATAAATAAGGTACAGCAATTAAAAAAAATTCACTCATTAGTGAAAATGATCTGTAATTTTTCTTGTGCTTATTCAGTATCAGGGCTACACTAACCCCATAAAATGAAAACGTTAGCTCACCTTTTTAAATTTTTCTGAAACACCTTGTAGGATATAGACTTTATTGGTTTCTTAACAGCTGCATAAAACTGATGTATAAAATCGTATGTGCCTCACATCTTTGATGGGAGAGACTTTTGATTACCAGTTTAATTTCCTGAATGATTGTTGATTTAATTAGGCTTTTCTGTGTTACTAATTTCGGTGTTTTTTTCTATGCAGTTACCGTTTTAATACATATTTTCAAATTTGTTGGTGTAAAGTGTTCTTTTTTTTTTTTATTTCTAGGAGAGAGAGAGAAAGAGAGACAGCGTGAGCAGGGGAGGGTCAGAGAGAGAGGGAGTCACAGACTGAAACAGGCTCCAGGCTCTGAGCTGGCTGTCAGCACAGAGCCCGACGCGGGGCTCGAACCCACGAACCGCGAGATCATGACCCAAGCGAAAGTCGGACGCTTAACCGACTAAGCCACCCAGGTGCCCCATAAAGTGTTCTGATTTTTAAAATTTTATTATCTATAATCGTGTCCCTTTTCATAGTTCTCAATTCCTAAAAATTGTTTACTTGTGTGGCTTTGTCTTTTATCTTAATAAAATATCACCAGAAAATTATCTGTTTCATTAGGTTTTGTTTATTTTAGTCAGATTTATTAACATATTATTTGTATACAGTAAAATGCACTCCTTTTTAGTTTTTAGTTTTGATACTCATGTAATCATGTAACTGTTAAAAAAAAAAAAAAGAAAGAAAATCCTGTGACTACTGCCAAGATCAAGGAATGTTCTATCTCCCTCCCAAATTCCTGTTTTGCTTTGTAGCCAACCCCTCCCCCGCCCCAGCTCCTAGTAACCACTGATCTGCTTTCTGTCTTTATAGTTTTGCATTTTACAGAATGTCACATAGGGGTGCCTGGGTGGCTCATTTGGTTGGGCATTGGGCTCCTGATTTCAAGTTTGTGAGTTCAAGCCTAGTGTTGGGCTCCTGTTGGGCTCTCAAAAAAAAGAAAAAAGAAAGTGCCTTTTCAGAATGTCATATAGAACCATACATGACTTACATTTTGAGTCCAGCTTCTGTTACTTTAGCGTAATGCATTTAGCTTTATCCACCTTGTTATGTGTGTATCAATAAGTCCTTCCTCTTTTTTTAACCAAATAGTATCCCATCATGTGACTAAACTAGTTTGTTTATCTACTCACTGGTTGAAGGACCTTTGGGTGGTTTCCACTGTTGACTAATGACATTGAGCATCTCTTCATGTGCTTCTTTGCCATCCATTTATCTTTTCTGATAAAGTGTTCAATTTTTTTGCCCCTTTAAAAAATGTGGTTAATTTGTTTTCTTTTTTAAAAAAATGTTTTTTAATGTTTTATTTATTTTTGAGAGAGAAATAGAGACAGCATGAGCAGGGGAAGGTCAGAGAGAGAGGGAGACACAGAATCCGAAGACAGGCTCCAGGCTCTGAGCTGGCCGCACAGAGCCCGACACTGGGCTCGAACCCATGAACCGTGAGATCATGACCTGAGCTGAAGTCAGATGCTTAACTGACTGAGCCACCCAGGCACCCCTTAATTTGTTTTCTAATTAAGTGTTGAGAGTTATTTTCTATTGTAGATACAGGTCTTTTGTCAGATATGTATTTTGCAAATATGTGCTCCATTTTATTTTTTGCTTACTTTTTTTATTAAAAAATTTTAGGGTTTATTTTTATTTGAGAGAGAAAGAGACAGAGTGTGAGTGGGGGAAGGGCAGAGAGAGAGGGAAACAGAGAATTCGAAGCAGGCCCCAGGCTCTGAGCTGTCAGCATAGAGCCTGATGCAGGTCTCACACGACCACAAGATCATCACCTGAGCTGAAGTCAGACACTCAACTGACTGAGCCACCCAGGCGCCCCATTTTTTTATTACTTTCTTGACAGCGTCTTTCAAAAATTGTGTTTCCAATTTAAATTAAGTTCATAACTTAAACAAATAACTAGTTTTGGGGTTTGTCAATCTCTCCCTTTTTATGTTTTGTTGTTGCTCTCTATTTCATTAATTTATTATCTAATTTTTAAATTTCTTTTTTGTTAATTAATAAACTAATTTTGTTCTTGTTCTTAATTTAGGCTTCCTCTGTATTTCCCTTTGGTTTCATGTGTTGAACACACTTACTGTTTTTCAGTAAATCTATTTAAGGCTACATATTTCCCTCTATTTCTTTTTTTTTAAGTTTACTTATTTATTTTGAGTGAAGGAGAGACAGGGAGAGAGAGCACGCATGAAGGGGGGCGGTGGGCAGTGCAGAGAGAGAGGGAGAGAGAAAGACTCCCAAGCAGGCTCTGAGCTGTCAGTGCAGGGCCCTATGCATGGCTTGATCTCATGACTGTGAGATCATGACCTGAGCCAAAATTAAGAGTTGGACAATTAACCTTGGACACTTAACCAACTAAGTTACCCAGGCATCCCCCCTCCCCCAATTTCCCTCTAAATACCTCTTTAGCTACATCTCACAAGATTTGACTAGTAGTGCAGTTGACCCTTGAACCATGCAAGGGCTAGGGGTGCTGAACCCCACCCCATGCACCATGCACATATAACCTTTCCCCACCCCAAAAAACTTAGTAATAGTCTCTTATTGGCTGGAGGCCTTAGTGATAACGTAAACAGTTGATAAACACACATTTTGTACATTATAGGTATTACATACTGTATTCTTACAATAAAGTAAGTAGAGAAAAGAAAATGTTATTAAGAAAATTATAAGGAAGAGACAACACATTTTTGGTATTGTACTGTATTTATAAAAGAAAACAAACCCGGGTATAAATGGACCCACGAAATTCAAACCCATGTAGTTCAAGAGTCAACTGTACTTCCATCGCTTGGTTCTAAATAAGCGTAATTTCCCCTTTAACCTGAGCTCTTTGGGAATGAATGTTTAAGTTCTCAAATGTGGATTAAAAATACTTTTCAAAAATTGTTGGTTTTTAGTTAAAATTTTTTTTTTTTTTTTTTTTTTTTTTTTAGAGAGAAAGAGAGGCAGCAGGAAAGGGGCAGAGGGAGAGGGAGAGCAAAAATCCTAAGCAGGCTCCGCACTGTCAGCGCAGAGCCCAATGTGGGGCTCGAACTCACCAACCATGAGATCACAACTCGAGCCGAAATCAACAGTCAGACATTTAACCAACTGAGCCACCCGGGCGCCCCTGTTGCTTTTTAATTTAATTGTGTTTGGTTTAATAGAGACAGTGATTCGTATAACAGATTATTTGAAATACACTGAGACTTTCTTTGTGATCTTATAACTGGTCAGTATTTGTGATGCTCCTTTCATATTTGAAATAATCTATGCTTTCTGTTTTTTGGTGCAAGTTTCTATATCCAAGCAAAAATACTTTGAATGGTGCTCAGCACCTAAGTTCTTAGTAACTATGAGCTAATAGTACTACTATCTTCTAACATAGACTTACATTTTCTTTCTGCGTGATCTATCTGTATCTGGTAGAGGCTGTTAGAATCTCCCAGGAGGCTTGGGGATTTGTCTATTTCTTCTTGTAATGATGGCTGCTCTTGCCTTCCACAGCTTGAGGCCATTTTATCAGTTATCTGTTCCTGCATAACAAATTACCCCCCAAACTGAAGGCTTAAAAACACAATACACGTGTATAATCTTGCAGCTTCTGAGTCTGGGATTCAGCAATGGCCAAGCTTGGCAGTTCTGGCTTGGGGTCTCTCTGTGGGGCCGCTGTCCTCTGCAGGTGTGGCCCAGCGCTGGAGGGCAGGTTCCAAGCTCACTCCCGGGGCTGGCAGCTTGGTGCTGTCTCTCTCTCTGCCCAGACCCCTCCTGGGCTGCTGGAGTGTCCACATGGCAGGGCAGCTGGCTTTCCCCAGAGCAAGCGATTCAAGAATGTGCGAGGCAGAAGCTGCAAAGTCTTTTCCGATGCAGTTTTGTAGATCACATTCCGTGACTTCACCACATGCTAGTCATTAGAAGTGAGTGAGTTGTTAAGCTCAGCCCATATTCAAGCCTGGGGGAGTTAGGCTCTATCTTTTGAAGGGAGGAGGGTTAACGAATCTGTGTGCATATTTAAAAGTGACTCAGCTATGTTATTTGATCTACCAAGATTTATGATGTCCTCTTTTCTTTTTTAACGTTTATTTATTTTTGAGAGAGAGAGAGAGAGACAAAATGAGCAGGGGAGGGACAGAGAGAGAGGGAGACGAGAATCCGAAGCAGGCTCCAGACTCCAAGCTGTCAGCTCAAAGCCCAAAGAGGGGCTTGAATTCACAGACTGCGAGTTCATGACCCGAGCTGATGTCAGACGTTTAAACGACTGAACCACCCAGGTACCCCTGATGTCCTCTTTTCTTTTTTTAATGTTTCTTTCATTTATTTTTGAGAGAGAGAGATAGAGACACAGAATCT
>NW_027530512.1:575849-583968 GCF_008692635.1 Crocuta crocuta | reverse complement strand
TTTTTTTTTTTTTTTTTTTTTAGAGAGAAAGAGAGGCAGCAGGAAAGGGGCAGAGGGAGAGGGAGAGCAAAAATCCTAAGCAGGCTCCGCACTGTCAGCGCAGAGCCCAATGTGGGGCTCGAACTCACCAACCATGAGATCACAACTCGAGCCGAAATCAACAGTCAGACATTTAACCAACTGAGCCACCCGGGCGCCCCTGTTGCTTTTTAATTTAATTGTGTTTGGTTTAATAGAGACAGTGATTCGTATAACAGATTATTTGAAATACACTGAGACTTTCTTTGTGATCTTATAACTGGTCAGTATTTGTGATGCTCCTTTCATATTTGAAATAATCTATGCTTTCTGTTTTTTGGTGCAAGTTTCTATATCCAAGCAAAAATACTTTGAATGGTGCTCAGCACCTAAGTTCTTAGTAACTATGAGCTAATAGTACTACTATCTTCTAACATAGACTTACATTTTCTTTCTGCGTGATCTATCTGTATCTGGTAGAGGCTGTTAGAATCTCCCAGGAGGCTTGGGGATTTGTCTATTTCTTCTTGTAATGATGGCTGCTCTTGCCTTCCACAGCTTGAGGCCATTTTATCAGTTATCTGTTCCTGCATAACAAATTACCCCCCAAACTGAAGGCTTAAAAACACAATACACGTGTATAATCTTGCAGCTTCTGAGTCTGGGATTCAGCAATGGCCAAGCTTGGCAGTTCTGGTTTGGGGTCTCTCTGTGGGGCCGCTGTCCTCTGCAGGTGTGGCCCAGCGCTGGAGGGCAGGTTCCAAGCTCACTCCCGGGGCTGGCAGCTTGGTGCTGTCTCTCTCTCTGTCCAGACCCCTCCTGGGCTGCTGGAGTGTCCACATGGCAGGGCAGCTGGCTTTCCCCAGAGCAAGCGATTCAAGAATGTGCGAGGCAGAAGCTGCAAAGTCTTTTCCGATGCAGTTTTGTAGATCACATTCCGTGACTTCACCACATGCTAGTCATTAGAAGTGAGTGAGTTGTTAAGCTCAGCCCATATTCAAGCCTGGGGGAGTTAGGCTCTATCTTTTGAAGGGAGGAGGGTTAACGAATCTGTGTGCATATTTAAAAGTGACTCAGCTATGTTATTTGATCTACCAAGATTTATGATGTCCTCTTTTCTTTTTTAACGTTTATTTATTTTTGAGAGAGAGAGAGAGAGAGACAGAATGAGCAGGGGAGGGACAGAGAGAGAGGGAGACGAGAATCCGAAGCAGGCTCCAGACTCCAAGCTGTCAGCTCAAAGCCCAAAGAGGGGCTTGAATTCACAGACTGCGAGTTCATGACCCGAGCTGATGTCAGACGTTTAAACGACTGAACCACCCAGGTACCCCTGATGTCCTCTTTTCTTTTTTTAATGTTTTTTTCATTTATTTTTGAGAGAGAGAGATAGAGACACAGAATCTGAAGACAGGCTCCAGGCTCTGAGCTAGCCGCCAGCACAGAGCCCGACATGGGGCTCAAACCCACGAACTGCGAGATCGTGACCTGAGCCAAAGTCGGATGCCCAGCCGACTGAGCCACCCAGGTGCCCCTGATGTCCTCTTTTCTTAATGGCATATTCTTTTATTATGTACTGTTCCCCTTGGTCTATTATTCATGGTTTTTTTAAAATACCATATCGTTTACTTGTCTCTGTTAACATTACTAAGCCAACCTTTCATCCCTTTATTTTCAATTTCTTTCTTTTTTTTTTTTTTGGTTTTGTTGTAGAGCTCTTCATAAGTAGAATTTTATTGAATTTTTAGGACTTTGATCTGATGCAATAAATTCTTTCAATATCTGAGTTTACTATATTTATCTTTCTTACAATTATTAATACATTTGGGTTTATTTCCACTACCTCACTTTGTATTATCTTTTTAATGTTCTTCCCTTTTATTTCATTCTATTCTCATTTGGATTGAAAGTGTTACCAATTTTCTATAATCTCTATTTTTTGTTTCTTGTCTAGTTGGGAAACCATGAGATTTTCTTTCTATTCTTTCCGAGGCCACCAAACTTTTTCTTAAAAATTGAAGTTATTATCTCCACTTCTCCCCCAAACATTTCATAGACCTTTGCCTGTCTTGAGATTTTAAGTCTCTACTTTTGTCATAAATTTCTAGTTTTATTGCTTTGTCATCAAAGAATATAGCCTGAATGGTAAGGACCCTTTGGAATCTGTAGCGTTATGGCTTGNAGTATTGCATCCCTCAAAAAGAATGTGTTTTTACTTTTTCCAGGTATGGGGGTCAGAGACAGCTAATAGGTCAGTCTTATTAATTATGCTGCCTGACCATAGAGAAGGCTGATGGTATTTCCAACCACAATTGTTGGGTTACCTATTTCTCCCCGAAGTTTTGTCAGTGTGACTTGCCCTATGCCATGAGGCTCCCCTGCACGTCCACAGACGCACATCACGTTGATTTCTCAGGTGTTTATTTAATGTTAATGCCAAGTTCTGTTCTCACTGTCCCGTGTGGATAGTTTGTTGCTCAGGCACATAGTCTTCTTTCAAATGACGATGAAAACGATGGCGGAGGGTAGAAATGGATTTGGGGTCATACATTTGTGAGAAGGTTAGGAATGGATTTGGTGTCAGAGCATTTGAACAGCTTTTTGACCCGTCTCAGCGCTAGAGACGACGTGCCGTGCAACTCGGCCACTGGGTGGCGCACTAAGCATATACTTTGGCGCCCTCTTCCCGTCTTACTCAGGCAAGAAAAGATTCCCAGTGATAAATGAAAGGAATGGGGGATTTTTCAGTGAAATGAGAGGTCTGTATCCAANTTTTTTTTTTTTTTTTTTAGCAGAGATCATCAATCCAGAAGCTAAAACAAATGGACTGGTTCATTGGTTCATGTGTTTGCTCACTTATTCATTCATTTGGAAATATTTCTTCATGTTTTTCCCCTTTTTGTAAAGCAACACAAAACAGGCAAAACCCTACCCAAACACTGATGCAATTAAAAAGTATTTGATCTACTATCTCCTTCTGTGATGTCATGTTTGTGTTTTACTTTAGATTTAACAAAGACGATCTTGTATTTCTACTGCTGAGCGGTGTGATGCATTGCTTTAGTTGCTGAGACAAAAAAACTACTGAGTTGTTATGTTTATGTTGTCACCCCCACCACCCTCACATTGTTGTTCATTTGGTACGCTTCTAATTTGTTCCTTGCAGCCGCTTGAACCATAATTATAAAGATTTTATTGCCATGTTGAAAATGCTTATAATATGGAGGCAACAAGAAAAAGGCATAAAAACAGAAGATTTTCTGCCATTAGAGCCATGAAGAGATATGTGCCCATATGGTTGTCAGCTAGCAGTGGATGCTGAAGAAATAAATGTGGTTTTCTTAGGGGACTGGGGTTGTGTATGGTTTTTCTCTGTTACCAACCATACATCGTTGCTATAATAATTGGATAAGGAATAAAAATGTGAAGCCTATATGTAGAGAGAGAGAGAGGGAGGGAGAGAGATGATAGATATACAAAGTTTAATACAAGAAAAACTTCACTGTGTTTCTTTTCTGGCCATTTTTATTATTTGTTTCCTTCCGTGAATCCTGATGAGAATATTTGTTGTAGAGAGAAGGGTGCTGTGAAGCGCTGATCTGCTCTGATGGTCAGATGTCCTAGGTTTGCTGCTGTCGGCCACCAGGGTTCCCTCTCTGCCAGCTGGGGCTATTAAGGACAGGACTGTGTGAGGGTTAAGTTAATGATTTGCATTAATTAGTTGAAATAATCACGTTCCGTTTATTCAAACTTAAATGCATGAAATTAAGAAAGCCTGCCAAAGCAGAGGGGCGCATCTCCCGTTTGAAAGCGTGAGCCCGGGAGCTGAAGCCTCCTGCAGGAGGGTGGAAACAAGGACGGCTTTGTCGCTGGTGACGGGGGTGGGGGTGGGGGGTGCTCTCCCCGCAGCTGTCACAGCGCGGGTGCTGGGGTTTCTGCCACCTGGGGCCTGGGAACCACAGGAGCACTAACTGCCTGTGTCCTACAGCTTGGAAGTCCAAGGTTGAAAGGAAGGAGAAAGCTGCAGCTTTCGGCGGAGGCGTGGCTCCGGGAAACCTCTCCCTTCTGGGCGGAGATGGGTCTGGGCAGGCAGGAGGAGCTCCCAGGGGGGTGGCCACGTGGGCTGGGCGGGGCCTTCCGCAGTCGCACCTGGTTGGTTTCATCGGCCGGCCGGCCGTGGGGTCCTCTGTCTGCCAGCCCCAGCCAGGCTCCCTGGGCTTGTCCCGAGCGGAAGCCGCTGTGGGGTTCTGCCCCCAGAACTAGTCCCTGCCAGTGCCACCTTCATGGAGAGCTCCCCTCGCCCCGCCCCCTGCACAGGACCCATATGCCGCTTCCTCCTCACCCTGAAAAGGGAGGAAGCCCGTTTTCCAGATGAGGAAACCGAGGCAGGCCTTATTACCTACCGGGTAGGAGAGCACCCTAAACCAGAAGAGGTCCCTTTCTGTGGGATAAATAGTTTCCTGTTCTGATAAGTGCAAACAGCACAGTCCTCATTGAATCATTAGGAGCGGGAGCCTTGGTTTGAAGAGGAAGGATTCAGTATGTTAATGGTTAGACTGTGAGCTCCCTAAGGAGGAGGACTGGCTAGGTCATCTGTGTCCCCCGGGGTTCAACACAATGACTGGCTTGTCATCCTTGGGAATTAAGATGGAACAGTTGTCACCATTATGTCAGAAATTGTATGGGAGCCCTTCCGTGCATTCCCGTGAGGCTGTGCTCTCACCATTCCCTTCTTTTTTAAAAAAAAGATTTTTTTTAACATTTTTATTTATTTTTGAGAGTCAGAGAGAGACAGCGCATGAGCATGGGAGGGACAGAGAGAGAGGGGGGAGACACAGAATCTGATGTAGGCTCCAGGCTCTGAGCTGTCAGCACAGAGCCCGACGAGGGGCTTGAACTCACAAACCCAGAGATCATGACCTGAGCCAAACTTGGACACTTAACCAACTGACTGAGCCACCCAGGCACCCCTCAGGATTCCCTTCTATGGATGGGCAACTGGGGTCTAGAGAGGTCAGAGAATTCGCCTAAGGTTAGCAAGGAGCTGAACCCAGAACTGCATCTTTCACAAGCATCTGGGCTGATTATGGAATAGGAGGCCCCCAACTTTGACAAGTACTGTCTTAGGGGAGGGTGTAGTAGGTGCCTGGGAGGTTCCTTTTGAACAAGTCAGGAGGATGGACTTGAGCTTGGTTTGACCACAGTTGGGTCTGGTGGTCCCAACCCCTTAGGCAAAGCTTGTGGCCTGGGGTCAGAAATTCTAGTTCCTCCTAGCTCTCTGAGTAGCAGCTGTGTGACTTTGGGTCAGTCACTCACCTTCTCTGGCCCTGAGTTTCTTTATCTGTAATATGAGAGGACTAGGCTAGTTCAGCTGTTTGCGAGCCTTTTTGACTGCCCTTCACTGTGGTGAGACACCTTACGCTGTACTTACGGTGTCCTTTGAGAGCCTAGAATCTTCTCTCATGTTCACTCTTCCATTCTAGTTCATTAAAAATAAAGTGATTTCAAGAGCCACTAGTAGGTGGAGACCCACAGTTTGGAAACCTCTGGACTAAATGACATTCTGACATTCTGTGTATCTATAACCAAGGGTCCTGAGCTCAAATCCCTGGGGCAGGGCAGTGGGGTCTCACAAAACTGTGAGATCATGACCTGAGTCAACACCAAACGTCCGATGCCTAACCAGCTGAGTCACCCACATGCCCCTTTATGATTTAAAAAAATTTTTTTAATGTTTTTATTTATTTCTGAGAGAGAGAGAGACAGCGTGAACAGGGCAGGGTCAGAGAGAGAGGGAGACACAGAATCTGAGGCAGGCTCCCGGCTCTGAGGTGTCAGCACAGAGCCTGACTTGGGGCTCAAACCCACAAACCGTGAGATCATGACCTGAGCCAAAGTCAGACGCTTAACCAACTGAGCCACCCAGACGCCCCTGTATGATTTTTTTAAATGAAGGATTGAAATTATATTCACTGACAGGAAAAGATGTCCCTGGTTTACAGAAAAAGAAACTTTATGAAGAATTAGTAGCAAGCACAGCATGTTCCCAACCACATTGAAATGCAGCCTCAAACACCTGGAGCTGGGGATTAACCTCAAGATAAAGTTGTCCAGCTGACTATCCCGAGCACTGGGGGGCATGTGTGACCCGTCCTGGTGGCTTATTTTAAGAAAGATCTCGTCCCGTTTAGAAGGACAGGTGAGGCAGCCTCCTGTCCTGGCTGGAGAGATACACAGCTGTCACTTGCTTCCAAACCTTTCGTAACCTACTGTCCACCTGCTTAGTGTGGTGTTTCCGCTTTTGAAGAAAACATCACAAGGAGAAAAATAAAAAGAATGACCAGGGCTTCAGAAACACTGCAAATCAAATTCATAAATGATAAGCAGTTACTTAAAATCATGATGTCAAAGTCTATTTGAGGGGCGCCTGGGTGGCTCAAGTCGGTTAAGCATCTATCTTTGGCTCAGATCATGATCTCACGGTTTGTGGATTCGAGCCCTGTGTCGGGCTCTGTGCTGACAACTCAGAGCTTGGAGCCTGTTTCAGATTCTGTGTCTCCCTCTCTCTCTCTCTGACCCTCCCCTGCTTATGCTGTCTCTCTCTCTTTCTCTTTCTCTCTCTCTGTCTCAGAAATAAATAAAAACATTTTAAAAAATTAAAAACAAAATTCTCTGTCCTCCCCAGATGCCTGGGTGGCTCAGATGGTTAAGCGTCCGACTTTGGCTCAGGTCATGATCTCCTAATTCGCATGATCTCCTAGTTCGTGAGATCAAGCCCCTTATCAGCCTCTGTGCTGACAGCTCAGAGCCTGGAGCCTTTCTGTGTCTCCCTCTCTCTGCCCTTCCCCTTCTCACACTCTGTCTCTCTGTCTTCCAAAATAACTAAAACACTAAAAAAGTTTTTTTTATTTTTGAAAATTTTTTCTAATGTTTTATTTATTTCTGAGAGAGAGAGAGACAACATGAGCAGGGGAGGGTCAGAGAGAGAGGGAGATACAGAATCTGAAAGAGGCTCCAGGCTCTGAGCTAGCCTTCAGCACAGAGCCCGACGTGGGACTCAAACCCACGAACCGCGAGATCATGACCTGAGCCAAAGTTGGAGTCTCAACTGACTGAATAACCCAGGTGCCCCCCCAAAATTTATTTTAAATTAAATCTCTGCTGTCCACTAAGAGTCACAGCCACATGTGACTGTTGAGCACTTGAAATGTGGCAGGACTGATAGTGACATGCTGAAAGTGTAAAACACATATGAGTTTTTGAAGACTTAATGTGGTAAACATGTAAAATATTACATTAATAATTTTAGGGGTGCCTGGGTGGCTTAGTCGGTTAAGCGTCCGACTTTTAGGTCATGATCTCGCAGTTTGTGGGTTCGAGCCCTGCGTCGGGCTCTGTGCTGACTGCCAGCTCAGAGCCTGGAGCCTGTTTCAGATTTTGTGACTCCCTCTCTCTCTGACCCCCCGCCCCACTCACACTGTCTCTCTCTCTCTCCTAGAAATAAATAAAACATTAAAAAATTTTTTAAAATAATTTTATATTGATTGCATATTGAAATGAGAATATTTTGCGTTTCTTGAGTTAAACTATATCGTGAAAATTAGTTTCATTTATCTTTTTTACTTTTATTTATGTATTAATATTTTAATTTACATCCAAGTTAGTTAGCATATGGTGCAATAATGATTTCAGGCGTAGCTTTCCGTGATTCGTCCCTTACATATAACACCCAGTGCTCATCCCACCAAGTGTTCTCCTTGATGCCCCTTGCCCATTTGGCCCATACCCCCACCCACAACCCCTCCAGCAACCCTCAGTTTGCTCTCTGTATTTAAGAGTCTCTTATATTTTGTCCCCTCCTTGTTTTTATATTATTTTTGTTTCCTTTCCTTTATGTTTATCTGTTTTGTATCTTAAGTTCCTCATTTGAGTGAAGTCATATGATATTTGTCTTTCTCTCATTTCACTTGGCATAATACTTTCTAGTTCCATCCATGTAGTTGCAAATGGCAAGTTTTCATTCTTCTTGATTGCCGAGGAATACTCCATAGTATATATATATATATCACATCTTCTTTATCCATTCATCTGTCGATGGATATTT
>NW_027530512.1:563228-575336 GCF_008692635.1 Crocuta crocuta | reverse complement strand
ACGTGGGACTCAAACCCACGAACCGCGAGATCATGACCTGAGCCAAAGTTGGAGTCTCAACTGACTGAATAACCCAGGTGCCCCCCCAAAATTTATTTTAAATTAAATCTCTGCTGTCCACTAAGAGTCACAGCCACATGTGACTGTTGAGCACTTGAAATGTGGCAGGACTGATAGTGACATGCTGAAAGTGTAAAACACATATGAGTTTTTGAAGACTTAATGTGGTAAACATGTAAAATATTACATTAATAATTTTAGGGGTGCCTGGGTGGCTTAGTCGGTTAAGCGTCCGACTTTTAGGTCATGATCTCGCAGTTTGTGGGTTCGAGCCCTGCGTCGGGCTCTGTGCTGACTGCCAGCTCAGAGCCTGGAGCCTGTTTCAGATTTTGTGACTCCCTCTCTCTCTGACCCCCCGCCCCACTCACACTGTCTCTCTCTCTCTCCTAGAAATAAATAAAACATTAAAAAATTTTTTAAAATAATTTTATATTGATTGCATATTGAAATGAGAATATTTTGCGTTTCTTGAGTTAAACTATATCGTGAAAATTAGTTTCATTTATCTTTTTTACTTTTATTTATGTATTAATATTTTAATTTACATCCAAGTTAGTTAGCATATGGTGCAATAATGATTTCAGGCGTAGCTTTCCGTGATTCGTCCCTTACATATAACACCCAGTGCTCATCCCACCAAGTGTTCTCCTTGATGCCCCTTGCCCATTTGGCCCATACCCCCACCCACAACCCCTCCAGCAACCCTCAGTTTGCTCTCTGTATTTAAGAGTCTCTTATATTTTGTCCCCTCCTTGTTTTTATATTATTTTTGTTTCCTTTCCTTTATGTTTATCTGTTTTGTATCTTAAGTTCCTCATTTGAGTGAAGTCATATGATATTTGTCTTTCTCTCATTTCACTTGGCATAATACTTTCTAGTTCCATCCATGTAGTTGCAAATGGCAAGTTTTCATTCTTCTTGATTGCCGAGGAATACTCCATAGTATATATATATATATCACATCTTCTTTATCCATTCATCTGTCGATGGATATTTAGGCTCTTTTCATACTTTGGCGATTGTCGATAGCGCTGCTATAAACATTGGGGTGCATGTGCCCCTTCGAAACAGCACTCCTGTATCCTTTGGATAAATACCTAGTAGTACAATTGCTGGGTTGTAGGGGCTTTTATTTTACTTTTAAAAAGAATTGGCCACTGGCATTATATTTCTGTCAGACAGTGCTGGGTTAGATGGTCATTGTTAGACTGTGGACAGTAAAGAGTGTCTGGTTGAAGGTTATTAGAACCTCCTAGGCTTTGTAGGCTTCTCCCAAGACTGTTGTAGGCTAAGTGAAGTTTCCAGAAAAGGTTCTTAAGCCAGTTACAGTCTGTCAGAAAATTGCTCAAGTGTTTTCCCAGGAATGCCAAGTTTTTCTGGGAAGGAACAGCTGTTCATACCAGACCACACCGTACCAAGCCAGCTTGGGTTGGGAACAGTTTCTCAGCCCCAGAAAAAAATGATTCTGTGGGTCTAAGGAAGACCCAGAAATCACATTGTTTTTTAAAAAAAAATTTTTTTAAGGTTTATTTTTGAGAGAGAGAGACAGAGAGAGTGTGAGTGGGGGAGGAGCAGAGAGAGAGGGAGACACAGAATCCGAAGCAGGCTCCAGGCTCTGAGCTGTCAGCACAGAGCCCGACGTGAGGCTTGGACTCATGAACCATGAGATCGTGACCTGAGCTGAAGTCAGACGCTCAACTGACTGAGCCACCCAGGCGCCCCCACGTTGTTAACCAGACCCTTCAATGAGTCTGATTCTGAGGTTCAGAGCTGTTGGATCTGAAGGTGATTATATAGGCTGGGCAACCCCACAGGAAGGAGGGGAAAATAGCCCTTTAGAGAAACCATCTGCTTCACAGAATGCCACCTGATGGGGCAAGCAGGGGACAGGATTCAGCATGAGGCAGGAACCAGTCTCTCCCTAAGGTGAGGTCACCCACTACACTTACCCCGTGTGCACGTGTTGAGTCTTGAGGCTCCCGCCTGGGGTCTTCCGAACTCACCGTGCACTTTGCTTTTATTTTTTTATTTTTATGTATTTATTTTTAAAAATTTTATGCTTTTTATTTGAAACATTGTTAGTTCTTTTCCACTTGGCTTTTAAAAAGAACTCTGAGGGGCGCCTGGGTGGCTCAGTCAGTGAAACGTCCAACTTCGGCTCAGGTCATGATCTCGCAGTTTGTGGGTTCGAGCCCCGTGTCGGGCTTTGTGCTGACAGCTCAGAGCCTGGGGCCTGTTTCGGATTCTGTGTCCCCCTCTCTCTCTGACCCTTCCCTGCTCATGCTGCCTCTCTCTCTCTCTCTGAAATAAATAAAACATTAAAAATTTAAAAAAAAAGAACTTTGAAAAATGATGGTCTTTTCCCCACATTTTTAAGTTGACAGCTAAAACTTACTGACATCATCTATTGACATACTTAGAGAAGATAGAACTCCTAGTGGATTTTCATTACTGACATTCCAAAACAGAACTATTACATCACTCTTAAATAGACCCATGGAGATCTGCATGCCGATGCAATTTGATACCCATCCTGATCATTTTAGTTTATTTTAAAGTTTTATTTACTTAAGTAATATCTACACCCTGAGATCAAGAGTTGCAGGCTCCACTGACTGGTCCAGCCAGGCACCCCTCCTATCCTGATCACTTTAAAACATGGAAAGCAGTTCATCTAAGACAGAAATTTATATCATTTTCTTTCTGAGTCCCTTTCTGTTCTACCACCTCCATGGAATGTAATGGTTTTTATGCCTGAAAGTATTTGTAAACACTTTTCTTATTTCTTTGCATCAAAATTAGGTATGTAAATAGACATTTTTAAAAAATATTTTTTTAATGTTTTATTTATTTCTAAGAGAGAGAGAGACCGCGTGAGCAAGGGAGGGTCAGAGAGAGGGGGAGACACAGAATCCGAAACAGGCTCCAGGCTCTGGGCTAACAGCACAGAGCCTGACGCGGGGCTTGAACCCACGAACCGTGAGATCATGACCTGAGCCGAAGTCAGACGCTTAACTGACTGAGCCACCCAGGCGCCTCTCTCTCTCTCTTTTTTCAATGTTTATTCATTTTTGAGAGATAGAGCATGAACAGAGGAGGGGCAGAGAGAGGGAGATATGGAATGTGAAGCAGGCTCCAGGCTCTGAGCTGTCAGCATGGCTCGAACCCATGAACCGTGAGATCACAACCTGAGCCTATATCGGACCCTCAACCGACTGAGCCACCCAGGCACCCCAAGCATATGTATTTTTAAATAATTGGAATACAATAAACTCTATTTAAAAATAAAGATTGAGGGGCACCTGGGTGGCTCAGTCCGTTAAGTGTCTGACTTCGGCTCAGGTCATAATCTCATGGTTTGTGAGTTCAAGCCCCGCGACGGGCTCTGTGCTGACAGCTTGGAGCCTGGAGCCTGCTTTAGATTCTGTGTCTCCCTCTCTCTCTGCCCCTCCCCATCTCATGCTCTCTGTCTCTCAAAATTGAATAAATGTAAAAACAAATTTAAAAAAATAAAATAAATAAAAATAAAGATTGAATCCTCAGTTCTTGTTTACAATTTTATTATCTGACAGAGGGAGCTGAGTAGAGCATTCATAAACCAGTTTAAAGCTTAGGAGTCAGTTAGCTCAGGGGTTGACAAATGTTTTCTGTAAAGGACCGGATAGTAAATATTTTAGCTATTGTGTTTCATATGGTCTCTGATACAACCATGTAGCCCTGCTTTTGGAGCAAGATGAACAGATACAGACAGTCAGCAACTGAACTGGAGTAGCTGTGTTCTGAAAAAAATTTTATTGGTGGATACTGACCTTTGAATTTAATTTTCATGTGTCATGAAATCTTCTTTTGATCACCTTCTCCCAGCCCCAACCATTAAAAATGTAAAACCATCCTCAGGCCATACAAAAACAAGTGGCAGGCTGGATTAGGCCCACAGGCCATAATTTGCTGACTCCTGAGTTAGATGAAATCAGGAATGTACTGAATGAAACATCCTACAGTTATGCCGAAAGACCCCCAAAAGAGATGGCCAATGAACTGTATTTTCTTTTCTTTTATTGTGTTTATTTCAACTTGTGATTTCTCTGCATTCTTTTTTTTCCTTTACTAAAGATTTGCTACTTACTTGGATGCCTTAGGGAAAAGATGCCACGCCATTTGGTTGAAACATTAATTTAGGAGCAGGACAACCTGAATAAAAAACCCAATACTAATGCAAATTAAGGACTATAGATACTGAATCTTTGCTGTGCTGCGCTAGGCATTTCTGGGAAACCAAACCATAAATAAGGCATATCATTATGCAGGAATTACAGGGGCACGTGCAGAATTTTGTGGGATCCCACAAGAGGCAGAGTGATCATGCTCGCGGAAGACGATTGTGTTTAATGGAGGAATGGGCAAGAAACAAGCTGGTTGGAAGACTTATTAAGCAAGCGCCATGGAAAAAACAAATATTGCAAAAAGTCATTTAAAAAGCCAGTAGATTAAGTCACTAGGCACTACTAATGAAAAATTACCTTCGTGGAAATGACAAACTTTTTAATACTAAGCAAGTCAAGAGAAAAGGCCTTGGGAAAACTAATGAAGGGAGCCTGGAGGCTGGTGGTGGGAGCCGAGCCATTCCTCTGCAATTACAGGAAGAAGTCGGTTACAGACCCCGACAGAAGCAATCTCAAGAGGATAGAATCATGACAGTCCCTCATACAGAAAAGGTGTACACTGCATCTTCTATGAGAAAACAACTACCCCTGCAACTTAGCCAATGAGAAACCGTGCTTTTCTCCAACAAACTGTACTTTCCTTCAAAACAATCAGTCCCAAATTCTTCCTGCTTCTCCAAAAATACGCTGTTCTTCTCCCTTTTGGATGTGTCTATGGTTTTTCTGTAGCTTGTGTGTCCCGAATGACAACTCTCCACTATTCCTGAATAAACCCATTTTGATGGTCAAATAATTGTTTTATTTTTAAGATTAAAAATTTTTTTAAATGTTTATTTTTGAGAGAGAGCGAGGGAGCGAGAGAGACAGAGCATGAGTGCGGGAGGAGCAGAGAGACGCGGAAGCAGGCTCCAGGCTTTGAGCTGTCAGCACAGAGCCCGACGAGGTGCTGGAATCCACAAACTGTGAGATCGTGGCTTGAGCTGAAGTCGGACGCTTAACCAACTGAGCCACCTAGGCACCCCTTATTTTTAAGATCAGCAAGCATTATAAAAAAAATTAGTCCTGGGGTACTTGGGTGGCTCAGACCATTAAGCGACTCTTGATCTCAGCTCAGGTCTTGATCTGATGGTCAAGAGTTCAAGTTCCGTTTTGGGCTCCATGCTGGGTGTCAAGCCTACTTAAAAGAAAAAAAAATTAGTCCTGAAGAAAATCAAATGCTGTGGGCTGAAGACCGCAACTTTTTTTCATGGTGTACAGCACCATCTTTCCTGTTTTTCACTCCTGAGAAAACTTTTTCTAGATTACTTTGTTATTGCAGCAAAAATAGCATTTAGTGAGTGAAATCACAAGCAATTGCTTCCACAGTCAACCAAAAATGTAGAAAATAACTAGAAGACCAATTTTTAAAAAATTATACAGAAAGTAAACAAGTGCAACTAAATAAGTACTAGTTTGGGACAATTTGTATGTTACAAGATACCAGGATTTATTAGGCTAGTGGCTAAAGGTATTTTCTAATCAGGCTTCATGCCCAGCACAGAGCCCAATGCTGAGCTTGAACTCACTACCCTGAGATCAAGGGTCAAATCCTTAACCCAAAGAACCATCCAGTGCACCCCTAAAGGTGTTTTCTTTGAACAAACTCATATTTTCTTTTAAATCCCTCCTTCATTACCCACACCACAGATTACTAAATTCACAATTTTGCTATGTACCTTCTGAGGGTCTTTTTATTATTTTTTAATTATTATTCTTTTTTACAAATAGTTTATTGTCAAGTTGGTTTCCATATAACACCCAGCGCTCATCCCCACAAGTTCTCTCCTCCATGCCCATCTCCCCCTCCCCCCCACACCCATCAGTCCTCAGTTTGTTCTCAGCATTCAAGAGTCTCTCATGGTTTGCCTCTCTCCCTCTCCCCCACTATTTCCCCCCTTCTTCTCCCCCATGGTCCTCCGTTAAGTTCCTCCTAATCCTCCTATACGTGCAAACATATGGTATTTGTCCTTCTCTGCCTGACTTATTTCGCTCAGCATAACACCCTCAAGGTCCATCCATGTTGCTACACATGGCCAGATTTCATTCTTTCTCATTGCCATGTAGTATTCCATCGTATAGATGAACCACATCTTCTTGATCCATTCGTCCGTTGATGGACACTTAGGCTCTTTCCATGTTTTGGCTATTGTTGAGAGTGCTGCTATGAACATTGGGGTACATGTGTTCCTATGCCTCAGGGTCTTTTTAAAATAAACAAATGTATAAATGGTCGAGCTCATTCCGTAAAAACTACACAAGTTCCAGCCTGAAGTTTCTAAGGGCTGGGAAAGTCAGAGTTAAGGGACAATAGCTTTGCGGCTTCCTGAACTTATCTCTGTGTAACTTGGTTGCAAACAGCAACCCTAGATACTGAGCACCTCTGAAAAATGGGGAGCCTTTGGCTCCACCTCAAAGCATTAAAGAAAAGTAACCTTTGACAATCATTCTCTTCATGTCTGAATTTCTAAGCCTGACTACTTTGCTGGGAAAATGTAGCGTTAGAGACGTGTAAGGCTATTTCACCCACATTTTGAATACACAATCTTTTCTGTTTCCGAGGCATGGTATACTTTTATGTGTTACATTATGGAAACCTGAACAGGGAGGGCTAACCAAATACCATTCGGACTTTAAAAGCAGCTTGGAACCTCTTCCAACCTGCTCAGTTCTAGTGCAGAAATTTGCGTTCTGACCTCAATGCAAGATGGCCTGCTAGCTGTAGTCCTAATTTCAATATTCCATGATGCAAAAATCTTCCATTAAAAAAATACTGCAGTGCCTTAGTCTCCTCACTATAAACCACACGTCAGTGGTATGGTATGGTTAAGCTCTTCACTTGTGCACTAAGCCGCCTCCTCCAAAGTACATCCATAAACTACAGGAAGCAAGGAAATCAGAGATGGCCAAATAGCTTTGCAAAATTGGGTTCCTCTTACCCAATACTCTTCCGGGTATCTTAAAAAAAGTACTTCAGCTAATAAAGAAGTGTCATTTGCTCTTGCGTATTTTTTTAAAAAAATTTTAATGTCTATTTTTGAGAGAGAGGCACACACACACACACAGAGTAGGGGAGAGGCACAGAGAGAGGAAGACACAGAATTCAAAGCAGGATCCAGGCTCCGAGCTGTCAGCCCAAAGCCCATGGCGGGGCTCGAACCCACGAACCGTGAGACTATGACCCGAACTGAAGTCGGTTCAACCGACTGAGCCACCCAGGCGTCCCCGCTCTGGCGCATCTTCATAGGAGAGACAATGATGAGTCCCACTCAAGGAGCAAACATCTTCAACCGCACCCCGTCCAACCGCCACCTGACCGCCACACCCACGCCAATTCCCGCCTCTCGGCCCCGCCCCTCGGCGATGCAGGTCGCTGGCGCGGTCGCCGTAAAGCGGTCCCCACTGCACGTAAACTTCCGGCTCCGCGGAAACGTCAGTCCCTGGATCCAGCGGGGAGGTCCCCGGGGACGGTCCCGGAAGTGACGCAGGGGCGCGCCCTCCATTTTGTTGAACGCAGGAGTAGCTAAGTGCGTCAGTTTTGGAGAGACGTAGACGAGTTTAGTCCTGGTCTGCGAGGAGGCAGACGGCTCCGTCGCAGACTACGGACCTCTCTGGTCTCAGCTGCCAAAGATCCTGTCCGGTAGGTGAGTGACTCACTTTGAGGGAAAGGCTTCTCGGATCGAGGCTTCTTCATGGCCGCTCAGATCGTGAGTGGCCAGGGCTGCTCTCTTTGCGGAGGACGGCGTCCAATGAGCGCAGTTTATTCGAGGTGGGCGCTGGGGCACGTCTCCCTTTGGGTGTTGTTTGAGGGGAACCGAAGGTGGAAGGGCGGTCGTGGTTCTGGTCGTTTGTACACAGGGGTCGTGTGCCCCTCCCTGCCTCCTTACCTCTTCACTACCTGAACCCCCCCGAGTTTGGGCCGAGCTCTTTGCTCGGGGGTGTGGCTAGGGCTTTCTGCGGGAGGGCACACTGACTCCGGAACCATGGAGTCGTGGGAGGGCGTGGAAGGAGGGCGGTTNTTCCACCCGCTGTGACGCTCCTGGGAGGCGGCGACGCGCGCGCGGCCCGTCGCCATTGGGCTGGCCTTGCGGAGGGCGGGGTCGGCTCCGCCCGCACTTCTCGGCCTTTCCTAACTGCGGCAGATGGGAGGGGGCCAGAAGAGCCGGGGAGAGAGTGCGGCTGCGCAGTTCCAGAGGCGGCAGTGGGCGTTGCGGTTGCTGCGGTCTGGGCCCAGGGAAGGATCGTGTTGGGAGCCGAGTTTTAATTTTGTCTGCAAGGGACCTGGCCTAATAAGAGGCACTCTTGGCAATCTTGTTTATAACATCACCGGGTAAACATTTTATTTTATGCCGTTTCTGTTTTTGACCCCTTGACCAGGCATTCTTCTGACATTCACTGGTATTGTTTCAATCGAATCATTTTCTAACAGGAAAACACTAGCCGGACATCATGAGTGGCTGTCGAGTATTCATCGGGAGGCTAAATCCCGCGGCCAGGGAGAAGGACGTGGAAAGATTCTTCAAGGGGTATGGACGAATAAGAGATATTGATCTGAAAAGAGGCTTTGGTTTTGTGGTAAGTGTTTAGAACTATCGTTCAGTCGGTAAAGGTTTTGGTGAGCGGTGTGTTTTAGTGTACGGAGTTCAGGTAGGGTATCCTTGGCAAACTTGGTGCGTTCTTACAGCAGGAATTTTCTAGAGGGATCCCCACGCTGTTGGTTGGAGGGAAGCCGCGCCTGGTCGCTGTCATTAAGATAGTCGTTCTCCCGCACGTTTGTAGCGCTGTTAAAATGTGGAATACATCTGGGCCACATCAAGCGCGGTTTTTTTCCCCCCCCATTTACATTTTAGGAATTTGAGGACCCCAGGGATGCAGATGATGCCGTATATGAACTTGATGGTAAAGAACTTTGCAGTGAAAGGTGAGAACGTTCGTTTTGTAACCAGTTAGCACTGTAGGATAGACTAGATCGGCTGGGGTATTTTTCACAGTAGAGCTCTTGTGGCTTGTGTGGGGATAACAACGTCTTTTTTTCCCCCCTTCCTGTAGGGTTACTATTGAACATGCTAGGGCTCGATCTCGAGGTGGAAGAGGTAGAGGACGCTATTCTGACCGTTTTAGTAGTCGCAGACCTCGAAATGATAGACGGTATGTGTTAGACGGTGGATGGCTGCTTTGCACAATCTTTACTACAGGAGGCGTTTTTAACGTTTAAGAATCTCTAGCGATAAGTGATTCTGGAACTTACTAAGTACTCATTTCTCCTTTTCATGTTAATCCACTGTTGCGTGATAAGTCCTGTAAGACAATGTAGGAACTTGATGGGAGTCCTTTGAATGACGCGTTCTGTCTCATTGCTTGAACTTGCCCACAGTCCAACACAGTAGGTACACACTGCTGCATTTCTTCCATTGTGAGTACTCATTTTCTTCCTCAGAAATGCTCCACCTGTAAGAACAGAAAATCGGCTTATAGTTGAAAATTTATCTTCAAGAGTCAGCTGGCAGGTTTGTTGAAATACAGTTTTGAGCTATTTTAATGTGGCTTATTAAAAGTTAACGGGTAGCTAATGTTTTATTATGTTTTATTAAAAGTAATTTTATCTTTAATTAATTTAAAAGGGGCTTAATTGTAATTTTAAATTTTAATTAAATGTAATTGGGGGATGTTTACAACTTTAATAATTATTTATCAAATGTTTAATGTTTTGAGGATATTTTTGTTGTGTTTTAAAATCAATTTTAACCAAATATTAAACCCTTTATTTGCCAGCCTATCTGTGTCGTTGGCCTTATGACGAGGAGTGCCTGTGGGTTATCCTAATCGTTGTCTTGGTCACTCTTGGTTGGGCCTGGTTGACTTTGCCAGTCAGCTCCTACAGTGATCAGTTGGCCACCTCTAGATCTGTGTTTGCCGGTCTAGACGTAATCGGTGCACTTACCTTGAAGTGCCAGGTTGCAGCGATCCCAGAGCGTTGATAACGTGATCTGATCCCTAAGTTGAGAGCGGTCTTCCTGTAACGCTTCCGAATAAGAGGTCCTGGTCGGAAAGAGTTGAAAGATACGAAATTAGGTGGTCGTTGGAATCCTGATCGCAGTAAAGTGGTCCTTGGTAACTGCACAAGAGTAGAACGAGTCTGCATCGCCTGTAGTCGGCTAATAGGGAGGGCTGTGCGAGTAAAGGCTTCCATGGATTGGGTAGTGTCCTTCAAGTGGGTGGCGAAGAGCCAGTCGGGCATATGTCATGAAGGTTTCTCCGACCGATTAACGGTTTGCCGCTTGACTAGCCTAGGGAAATAATAATAAAGGTAAAGTAAACTTTTTTAATGACATATGGGGCACAGAATAACTGGTGTCTTGTAAATGTTCTGTTTTCTTTTTTTTAATATAAAATTTCTACTTTAGTCTTTACTTTTAAAATATGTACTGTTTCTTTTTTGTTTTGTTTTCTTGTTTTTGTTTTGCTTTTTTCCTTATGTATTGAGCTCAGTATAGACTAATACTACTTTAATATTAAAATCTGAATTTCCTCCAGCATTTTGCTTAAAAGCAATATGCTTTTTGCTTATTTCGTGCCCTGATGATTTTTTCAATTCTGATAGAATACAAGTGTGGTAAATGCCATGTTTGTACTTTATCTAACATCTTCTCTTCCAGTAGTCTTGTTTTTTTATACCATGTGATTGTTTGTGTGTCCAGTTGCCTTTTCTTTGCTTGACACAATTGTCTTGTGTTAAGGATCTCAAAGATTTCATGAGACAAGCTGGGGAAGTAACCTTTGCGGATGCACATCGACCTAAATTAAATGAAGGGTGAGTGTGTGTTGAAGATCATAACAGCGTTCTAAAACAGACCGAAAATTTTACTGTGAATGTTTTCAGAGCACGTAAAATCTGGACATGCTGTAGCGCAGTGGTTCTCATTCCAGGATGAGTTTGCTCTGTAGGGAGCACCAGACAACAGTTTTGGTTCTTGTAACTGCTCGAGGGTGCCACTGGCATCTCTGGGGAAAGGCCAGGGATGCTGCTAAGCATCTGATGGTGCATAGGAAAGCCTTCCACAAACGGGAACTACTTAAAATGTCAGTTGTTTGGAAAAGTTGAGACACCTTGTTGCAATGCTGTTAGATCTCCATTAAGATCTAAGACAACGATGCCTGAGCAAAAAGATACACAGAGAACGTATTCTAGTTTGCTACATGTAGTCCAACTAGGCTGCAAGTTGTATATGACTTTATAAAGGGCTTGCTTATTTATTTATTTATTTATTTATTTATTTATTTATTTATTTATTTATTATAGGGTGGTAGAATTCGCCTCTTATGGTGATTTAAAGAATGCTATTGAAAAACTTTCCGGAAAGGAAATAAATGGGAGAAAAATCAAATTAATTGAAGGCAGCAAAAGGCACAGGTACCTCTCTTTAACATTTTTAAGACCGTTTCAGTCGATAGGTTTGTAGGGAACTGCCACTTACGTTGTGTCTCCCCCTTCCTAGTAGGTCACGCAGCAGGTCTCGTTCCCGAACCCGGAGTTCCTCTAGGTCTCGTAGCCGATCTCGTTCCCGGAGTCGCAAGTCTTACAGCCGGTCTAGGAGCAGGAGCCGGAGCCGGAGCAAGTCCCGTTCTGTTAGTAGGTCTCCTGTGCCTGAAAAGAGCCAGAAACGTGGTTCTTCAAGTAGATCTAAGTCTCCAGCATCTGTGGATCGCCAGAGGTCCAGGTCTCGATCCCGGTCAAGGTCCAGATCAGTTGACAGTGGCAATTAAACTGTAAATAACTTGCCCTGGGGGCCTTTTTAAAAAACACACACAAAAATTCCCAAACCATACTTTTTAAAAATTCTGGTAAGTA
>NW_027530512.1:546147-563199 GCF_008692635.1 Crocuta crocuta | reverse complement strand
GGGGGGGGGGATTTGGAGGGGGTTGGGTTGGGCTGGATATCTTTGTAGATGTGGACCACCAAGGGGTTGTTGAAAACTAATTGTATTAAATGTCTTTTGATAAGCCTTCTGCTCACATTTTTGTGAATGTCTGAAGTGTATAGTTTGTGTATATTGAGAGCTCTTTTATAACTAAAGCAAATTTAATTTTTTTGTACTAGAAAAGATTTGAACATTTTAGTTCTTGGTTATTCAAATATGTTAATTCAGAATTAGTTTAATATCTCAATTAAACTAATTAATAGCTTTGGACACTTAAAAGAGCTCTAAATTTGCTTGTACATAAAGGCTTGAGCTTTCCTTGTTAGGGTCAAGGGTGTCTTTCCACCCGCCCTTCAACAGCTGCCTGACAGACCCGTTAACGCAGCTGTTTGTTATTGATAATAAAAGATTATAAAATTGCTTCTGTCTGTTTGTGTGAAGGACGAATGTGGTTTACTCCTCCCGCCCCATCTGTATTCAACACATTTAAAATGCCTTACGGAGAATCCTGGAGTTTGGTGTGGTGGGTTTTTTAAAGTTTTTGAAAATTTAAATCTTGCCATTTCAGGGCTAGTCAAAACCTGGGCAGAGAAGGCCGTGAACTGTTCAAAGTAACGGTGGCAGTTGTCTTGGTGTCCTGTGTGTGACCTTCCATGCTTTCGCTTTATCACTTCATTGCATTGGCATCAGGTTATTGAGACTTCCGTAGCCAAGCAGACCGATAATTTGGGAAGGAAATTCTAAAAATTGTTTTTTATGTGTCGTATGTAGTTTTGAAGGTTTTGAAGATGAGATTATCACACAACGCTTATTTAAGTCTATGCACAAGAGTGCTTTCAGGGGTTTTGCGTGTTTTTTCAGTGCTGCGACGTGGGCGTGACAGTGCGTTAAGGGGAAACAGTTTAGTAGAGAGGAAAACTGCTTAAGATACTACATCATCGTTCTGGGAGCTGTGTTAATAGTCTCTCCTAGGATTCTGTGGAGACTGCCTAGGTTATCTTGGTTCCCTGAAGGACTTTGGATAAATGGTAACAGTGAATGACCTAAACTAGCCAGATCCTCTTGCAGATGTCTTACCTGCGTGTTCATGAATCTTCACAACTAGCTTCTACATACAGTAATAGTTTTACAGGAGTGAGATTGGGGCCAGAGAAGAGCAGTTAAATGGTGGGCTAGTATATGGGCATTGGAGTCCAGTTCCCCAGAACCCAAACAGCACGTTTTCTACGTGTAGACAAATCTGCCTTTGCCTTGCAGGGTTTTTTGAGGAAAACAGAAGTACCAGAAGGATTGCTTTTGGCTTTCCAAAAGTGTGCAGATTGGGTAGCGGGGATCCATTCCGGGGAATAGGTTTTGAGAGGTTTTTGGTGTACGTGTGCCTCTCATACCCCAGACTAGAAATTTAGGCTGTAAAATGGGGAGGCTGATCCACCACGAAGGCGATGGATTCTAGAGAGAGTGTATTCGTATACTTGTTTACTCAGGTGGGGGCACGTGGAAAGCAGCGGAATGTAGATTTTTTCCTTAGGATTTTATAAGTAATCTCTGCACCCAGTGTGGGGCTCGAACTCAGAGTGAGATCAAGTCACACGTTCTCCCGACTGAGCCAGCCAGATGCCCCTGGTTTTTTATTAGGTTGCCTATGGAAGGCTGCAAGTCAGCCAGAAGTTCATGTCAAAGGGAAAGAGGCAACTCTTGGGCTTTAAAATGTAATGGAGTAGTATGATGTAGGGACTTTCTTGTACTTTACCAGTTGACTCTATTCAGATAGGTTTTCACCTTTTTTTTTTACCTCTAAATAGGTAAATGATAACTGTGGCTCACCGCTTTAACATTACAAGTATTTGTAATACAGTGTAATACAGTGAAGCAGTAAAATAAGGCATGAATCTATCTAATGTTTGCATATAAGCATTATGAAAACATTCCATTGGAGGAAATTTGAATTACTAGAATTATAATTAAAGAAACCACTCCTTTTGCAGTAGCTTGCAGTTCTCTGGTTTTGAGGGGATATAATATGAGAACCACTGATAGCCAATGACCTGATGTGCTGGATTCTTAGTGAACAATTCTGTTCATTGTGTTTTCTTGTTATCTTGGCTTGCCCCTTCTACTTGTGGTGGTATTCTCCAGAAATATCCATTCATTTCATTATGGCTGAGTTTTTGAGCTAGTCCTGTTTCATTGCTTTTGTGTTTTATGTCTGCTTTTGTACATGTAGTGTCGTGTTGGTGTTCTTAGTAGGTTTAATCCCAAAAATGTCAAAAGGGAAGGAATGGGAAATTCTAAGGTTAGAAATACTTCTGAAGCTTAAATCTGGGAGTACTCTTGAGTATTTATTGCCTTTTATGGTCATAAAAGTTGGAACAGGATTTGGATATTTGGTTTTAGGTGAAAGTCCTTATTGGTTGCCTAGTTCAGAAATTGAGTGCCTTTTATATGCCTATGGAACACTGTTCTGGAAATACAGGGACAAAAGGCAGTTTTGGTTTTTGCCTTTATTGGATTGTCATTGAGGAATTCTTAGTTTTGTTATTATTTTTTTGAGAGGGTACCACAGAATGAGAATCCCAGGCAGGCTTTGTACTGACAGCACGGAGCCTGAGGCCAGCCTTGAGCTCCCAGACCGTGAGATCATGACCTGAGCTAGAGTCCAGAGTTGGGCACTTAACTGACTGAGCCACCCAGGTGCCCACAAGTCTTCATTTTTTAAACAGGTATCAACTTGGAAGCTGGGGATGGGCAGGGCTCTTCAGGTAGACTCCCTCGCTGTGCTCCCGCCAGGCAAGGTTTGTCAGTTCTGGTAGTTTCTGCCGGCAGTGCTGGAGAGAGACTCCCGTCTCTGGTGTTCCTTTCATCTTCCCACTGGCTTTCTGAATTACCCTTTGGCCAAGAATCCAGTGCACCAGGGGAGCTAGGCTGTGCAAGGGGAGCTCTCTTCCCCTTTGTGGGTGCCGTTTCCTAGGGCTTCTGGAACTGCTGCTTTAGTTGGAGCAGCTGTGTAGGTTATTTTCATCTTATCTGGAAAGTTGAAAAGGGTCAAGGGTGGGGAAGGAGAGTAAATAACAGTTATTAATACAAAGCTTTATTCAGTGGAAGACAGCACCTCCTAGGGTTAAGTTGTATTCTGTATGTTTTTATGTGTCCCTCCCCCAACCTCTTAGCATGCATCCTCCCATTACTTTTTTTTTTTTAAGTTTTATTTATTTCGAGAGCAGGGGAAGGGGGGAGAGAGAATTCACTATCATTGCGGAGCGTGATGCGGGGCTTGAACTCACAAACCTAGAGATCGTGACTTGAGTGAAAATTAGGAGTTGGACACTTAATTGACCCCAGGTGCCCCCTCCCATGACTTATTCTTAAACTGGGGGAATGATGTGCTTTCCCTGTTAACATTTCTGATGATAATACTAATAATGATCAGTGTACTAAATTATTGACTCTTCATCACTTCCTCTCCAACTTCTTTTTACAGGCAATGCAGCAGGAGAGTTTGAGTTTTATTGTTTTTTTATTGTTGTAATTTTTTTAAAAATTGTTGTTTATTCTTGAGAGACAGAGCAGGGGAAGGGCAGAGGGAGGGAGATACAGACTCTGAATCAGGCTGTGGACTCTGAGCTGTGAGCACAGAGCTCGATGTGGGGCTTGAACCCATGAATGGTGAGATGATGACCTGAAGCAAAGTCGGATGCTTACCTGACTGAGCTACCCAGGCACCCTGAGAGTTGAGTTTTACGTTCAGCAAAGTGCTTGCATTCCGCAAGCAACGAAGCGCAGGGAGGGAAAAGCTTTAAGAGGTCTTCTAAGTCTGGACTTTCCACAGCCCCCTCTTACGTGGCTACCCATTTATCTCCCTGTACGGAGGTGGTGACGAGTCGGAGTTCCTGTCTTATCCCCATTTTTTTTTTTTTTTTAAATTTTTATTTATTTCTAAGAGAGAGAGAGCGTGAGCAGGGGAGGGTCAGAGAGAGAGGGAGTCACAGACAAACAGGCTCCAGGCTCTGAGCTGGCAGTCAGCACAGAGCCCGACGCGGGGCTCGAACCCATGAACCGCGAGATGGCCTGGCAGTCAGCACAGAGCCCGACGCGGGGCTCGAACCCATGAACCGCGAGATCATGACCTAAGCGAAAGTCGGACGCTTAACCGACTAAGCCACCCAGGCGCCCCAGTCTTATCCCCATTTTTGTAGAAGTACACAGGGCTTGGCAGCAAGGAAATGTGTGCATCTCTGCCCCAAGTGCAGCTGCGACAGCCCTGACCGCAGCAGCTCGGAAGATGGTCTCCTGAAGTGCTCTGTAGCCCTACAGGCTCGGGGAGGTGGCTGCTTAGGTTAGAAAGTTCCACTCCTTGGGGCACCTGGGTGGCTCAGTTGGTTAAGCGTCCGACTTCAGCTCAAGTCATCATGATCTCACGGTTTGTGAGTTGGGGCCCCGCGTTGGACTCTGTGCTGACAGCTCCGGGCCTGGAGCCTGCTTCGGATTCTGTGTCTCCCTCTCTCTGCCCCTCCCCTGCTCATGCTCTGTCTCTCAATAATACATAAACATTAAAAATTAAAAACAAAACAAAACAAAAAAAAACCCCACCACTCCTCACTACCGCAAGAGGGTGGAAGCTTCGGGTTGCATGCGCAAAAAATTTGAGTTGCTTTCAGGAGAGCATTAGATGAGATTTTCCACAACTCCACTGTAGCTTTGAGTGGACACTTAAAAAGTTTTGAAGTATGTTTCTTTTTGGCTGCTTGATTAGATGTTAATGGTAAGTCTCCACTTACTACCATAAGATAGTCACTAGGGGAAGTGGTCTCCTGTGGTCTAAGTCCATCCCCAGGGTCTAGAAAACCTCTTGAAGGAGTCCTCAAGTTCATGGGAAATGAAGGATTTGAGTGGTTAAGAATATATATACTTCATGAGTACAATATGCTTAGAATTACAAAATACTGGAACATCTTTCCAAATAAAATTCCTGACTTGAAAAAAAAGGACATTATGGTCCACTTAAAGGAAGGGACTTAGTGGGTTTCCTTGAGGTTTATTACAATTTAAGAGAATACAAAACTCTCTGAGCATCTTAGAGGAGGTGCTGTTTAGGAAGTAATTCAGTAGTGATCAGATTCAAGTATCAGTTATATTGCACTATTGTGATATTTATTATTTAATAAGCTTATCGTTAAGTTTTATTTACTGTGTAACCGGAGTTGGGAGTCTTTTTTTTGGTTTCCGGCTAATTAGGCTTTTGCTTCAGTATGTTTTCCTTCATAAAGGAGTGCCAAGTGGTGCCGTGCTCCTGACCTGGTTCTGGGACAGGAGGACCTAGTCCTAGAAAACCCTGCATTTTCCAGATTGTGAATAGGGGCCTTTCACACAACTAATCGCTCATAGCTATTTACTATCCAAGACCATTCTGTCCTATTTATCCTGGTCTCCATGGTGAAAGTCAAAATTGCCTTACTCTTGTTAAGTGCAAATCTGCCCACAGTTGATTCTCCTAGCCAGAAGGCAGCGATGGCGTGCTGTTAATGGGAGGAGGTGTGGCTCTTTGAAGTCCCTTCCTACTTCTTGGCGCTCTCTGGTTCCTCATGACTTGATAAGAGTTGAAGCCCCACGCAGAGGACCCTGCCAGAGACTGGTTTCCTGGCAGGGATCAGGTCCAATACGGGAGAACTCAAAAGGAGAAATGACTGAGTACTCACCTTTGGAAGGCTGGATTCTCTCATAGCAACGAAAGATGGAGATGAGGAGAACCCCTTCTCCGAGCTGGAAAATCATATAGAGGAGAGGGAAGAAGAAAAGTGGCCCAATGACTTGAGGGGGGAACGTCACATTGAGGATGGTAGAACAAAGTTGAACGTTTTGGCATCCAGTTTCCATGCTGACTGTGCGCCTGCACCTGTGTTAGATTCAGAACAAAACAACTCTGTTCGTCCTCAGAAGGGACGGGAGGGTGCGACCCTTGCCCATCTCCCTCCCAAATCACCCAAGTCCCATTGAATGAAGGTGGAAGTCAATGGTGATTAGTAGGTTCATGGCCCGGGGTATTTATGAGAATTTTTGAGGAGCTTGGAGACTTCACCATTTGTCTACTTCCGCAGGACCACCAGATTAATATTTGGAAGAGGTGGTGAGTCAGTATCATTCATTGGCTTGTATGTTGTTGGGTTTTACATACAGGGCAGTTGCAGTGTGACATTCAGAAGGTTGTCTGAAACGCCTGGGCCCTTTGTCCTGTTCCCTTGTTTCTGGTTTGGATATCTTTGATTTCCAAAACGCTTAATGATTGGGGCGCCTGGGTGGCTCAGTTGGTTGTGTCCGACTTCGGCCCAGGTCATGATCTCACGGTTTGTGGGTCCGAGCCCCGTGACGGGCTCTGTGCTGACAGCTAGCTCAGAGCCTGGAGCCTGCTTCAGATTCTGTATCTCCCTCTCTCTCTGACCCTCCCCTGCTCCTGCTGTGTCTCTCTCAGAAATAAATAAAACGTTAAAAAAATAATTAAAAAATCCAAACACTTAATGGTTAAAAACCAAGCTTGGTTTAACCCTATTATCTATCTTTGGAACATACTGTCTTGGTTTTGCTCTCGTTTTTTTAAAATTTTTTAAAATGTTTTTATTTTGGGAGAGAAAGGCAGCATGAGCAGGGGAGGGGCAGAGAGAGGGAGACACAAAATTGGAAGACAGGCTCCAGGCTCTGAACTGTCAGCACAGAGCCCGACGTGGGGCTCGAACCCACAAACTGAGATCATGACCTGAGCCAAAATTGGACACTCAACCGACTGAGCCACCCAGGCGCCCCTGCTCTCTTGTTTTATGGACTAAGAATGAGGGGTGCCTGGGTGGCTCGGTCAGTTAAGCGTCTTGAGTCATGATCTCAACGGTTCAGGTGATCAAGCCCCACGTGGGCTCTGTGCTCGCAACGTGGAGCCTTCTTGGGATTCTCTCCTCCTGCCCCTTTTCTCCCTCGGACTCTCAAAACATTAAGAAATAAAGGAATGGGATGTTTACATCTAATGAATACATATTTAATTCATGGAGTTGTGATTAGGGTCTTGAGTACTTAACTAGAAGTTACTGAAAGTTCGCAGCACATTCATTAGTGGGGGAGACTGCTGTGATGGCCCTTGGCTTTGTGGCCATTTATTACTGGTCACTAAAAAGTGACATACAATAGGTTGTTGATAGCCTTTTGACTCTACTGTTCCCACATGCTACATCCCTCCTATAGTAATTTGTTTTTTATTAAAGTGTTCTTTTTAAAATGGGCAACTTTGTGAGTTGTATTCTTAAAGCAATTTAGTTTTGGGGGGCCAGTAGGGTGCTACTAATGTTCAGACTCCTGCGTAAGCATTTGTTTAGGGCTGGAAAGAGGCAAAATTCCTGAATGTGCTACTTCAGACAGGGTCTCTCTATCCCACACCAGACTGTCAAGCCGACTGTCCCTGCAGGCGGCCCCTGAGTTTGGGATTGGATGAGACTCAGCAGAGGTCCGCAGCCACTCAAGCTCTTAGTGCCACTTAGCAGAGCGGTCATCTAGTGGTGTCCTTGTCAAGACTAAAGCCTGTGCAGGCTAGTTGGAAGGGTGGGGAAGGAAGAGTGTCAACACCATGATGACGTGGGGCCACTCCAGTGCTAGCTACCAGGTTTCAGCAGGAGTTGGAGTCTAGGCTCTGGAGGGAGCCCTGGGTCATGAGCTCTTTGGGTTATTAGATGTTCTTGCTCCTGAGCCATTCAATACCTTACCTCCAGTATTTCTCACAGCCCAGAGTTCCTAGGTGGGTTGGTGCATTTGCACATACTGCCAGGAAAATGCCTCTCCTTTTCCTGAGAGACCAGGACACAAGAATGAGGCCCATGGGACACCAGGATCTGAAATAATACTTACTGCCCATTGAGGCGGAAGAGAGCAGAGAGGATGTAGCCCAGCACGAAGCCAATGAAAGGCATCAGGGAGGAGGTGGCCAGCAAGTGCGGGGTCATGACAAACATGATACTCTTGCCCACATTGATGATCGAGAGTGCTATGATGGCCACGCTTAACAAAAGCATGATGATTGTCCCGCCCTGTAGATGAAGAAGGGAAGCAAAGGCAGTTAGCGGGGTGGGGGATAAAGAGGAGCAGAGTCCGAGGGAGCATGGGTGGGTATCAAAGGCAGAAAACACTTCAGTTAAAAATAGGTATTTGAGGGGTGTCTGGGTAGCTCAGTTGGTTAAGCATCCTGCTTCAGCTCAGGTCATGATCTTGCACTTTGTGGGTTCAAGCCCCATGTCTGGCTTACAGCTCAGAGCCTGGAGCCTGCTTCCAATTCTGTGTTTCCCTCTCTCTCTCTCAAAAATGAATAAACATTAAAAAACAAAGGTATTTGAAGTGAAAGGGAGTGCAAAAAACCCTTTTATCTTCCATCTATTTGGAATACTTACCAGTAGCTAGGAAGCTTCTTGGAGGACAGAGAGCTAATAATTAACATTCTTGTTACTGTTGACTTAAAAAAGAGCCAGATGTTTACCAGCAAAATGAGTTTATTTGCAACTAGCAGAGGAAGTTCAGTTTGGGACAGGCAAGCTATGCTGAACCATCCGCAAGTCCTGAGAACACGGGAACACGGGACAGCTGGCCTTTAGAGAGGGAGAGACGTGGGCAGGGCTGTGTCCGGAGTCGTCAGTGGCCGGGTGTGGCCGAGAAAGAGACATCCTTCTTCCTGCCTTGGTGTGTAAAAAAGTAAGCTTTCTGTCCGGGAATGCAAAGTTTGCTTTTGGCCAGTGATAGTTTCTGAGAGCTTTCCCTTCAGGGCTTCCAGAGTCTATTTTAAATGAGATTTTATTTGCACATGTCTCCCCCCCACCCTTTTTTTTAAGTTTATTTTGAGAGAGTGCCTGTGCGCGGCGAAGGTGCATAGAGTGAGGGAGAGAATCTGAAGCAAGCTCCTCATTGAGCATGATTGGGGGTGGGGTCGAACTCCCAAACCGTGAGATCATAACTTGAGCCAAAATCGAGTCGGATGCTTAACCGACTGAGCCACCCAGGCGCTCCACATTGCTCCCTTTCGATCAAAACCTTTCTTTAAAAACATCGCTGATCAAGAGTCAGGGTTTTTTTTGTGTTTCGTGGTTGCACCCACGAAAGTGGCTTTGTCCCTCTGTGCCAGGAAGGGTTTTGCCTTGTCCTGTCCCACGTTGGAAAGTGCACAGATTGGAAACTGTTGAGGCCACATGAGGAACAAGGAAGCGTATGAGGGGGATCTCAGGCATTTCCCATCTGATAAGCTTTGGAGGCCATCTTGTGTGAGCTCACACCTCCCTGCCGGTGCCCCCCCCATAGAGGCAGGTAGAGTTGGAGAATGGGGCGTCAGTCTTGCCATTTGTCCACAGCCACCTGCTGAGACGAGGCCCTAGGTAGTTGCTTCTCTATAGGTCACCGTGTTTTGGGGACCACCTGACTTCACTGTTAATGTTGACCAAAGCTGTGAAGAATGTCCATTTCATGGGCAGCCAGTCCGTCAGCTTGTCGCTGACCCAGGCGATGACAAGGCTCACTCTTCCCACAAAGATGGCCTCCGCAGCTCGCTGACACCGTGAGGCAGAGGTGAGGCAGCTCGCCAGTAGCACCAGGAATGGGAAGAGTATAGGTGGAGTGGCTGAGTCGCTGTAACAGCGGGTCCCTTATTTAAGGGTGGTGGATGGCTTATGGAAAAGTGGCTTGTAGACCAGGTCATGCTGAGGTTCATCGACCTAACCACAGGGACTCAAATAAACTCTTGCATAGCTAAGTTCAAGTGTTACTTGAGTTGCGCGCCAAATAGAGCATCCAAGAAATTGTATCCTGGCATATCTACATGTGACCTCCCACTAGGTAGTGTGTTTGAGCAGACACCAGCCAGAGCCAGCTTTCAGAAGTTGGGTAATTTCGATTTAAGTCTCTAGGGGGCGCCTGGGTGGCTCACTCGCTTAGGTGTCCCACTATAGCTCCGGAGCAGTTCAAGCCCCGCCCTGCATCGGGCTTTGTGCTGACAGCTCGGAGCCTGGGGCCTGCTTCAGATTCTGTCTCTCCCTCTCTCTCTTCCCCTCCTTTGCTCGTGCTTTCTTCCAAAATTAATATATCATTAACAAAAAAATTTCTTTAATGAGTCTTTAGAAGAGTTAAGTGTGCAAAGAGGTTGGGACAGGGGTTTGCTCATTTTTGGCTTGTGGTTCACTGTATTTTATGCAATAGGAGAGGTCATTTGACTTCAGTTTCTGCTGTCGAATTAGGCGGTGGGTGTGCAGCGCAGCGGGAACATGACCCTGGCTCTGCCAGAGAAGTTCCCCGGGCCTCAGTTACTCTACGTATAAAATTGGGAGAAGGACGGAGACTGAACTTTTATCTTGAGAGCTTTTCCAGCTTTAGGATCTGAGATTCTTTCTGCATCCTCAGATGAATATTAATTAAAATCATCCTGGGGGCACCTAGGTGGCTCATTCGGTTAAGTGTCGGACTTCCGGCTCAAGTCATGATCTCAGTAGTTTGTGAGTTTGAGTCCCGCGTCAAGCTCTGTGCTGACAGCTTGAAGCTTGGAGCCTGGAGCCTGCTTTGGATTCTGTGCCTCCCTTGCTATCTGCCCCTCCCCTGCTCGTGCTCCCTTGCTCATTCTCTCTCAAAAATAAACATTAAAATTTTTTAAGTTATTCTGAGTTAAAAAGGAGACATTATATTAGTTGTGACTAGCAGTATGGTCCTTGGCTTCCTCACCTATAAAATGAGGAGGAGCAGAGTTCAATTGAATGATTATCAGAGGTCGCTTCACATTTTTACTTTTTTTTTTCTTTTTAGTATACCTGTACCTCCACAAACTATCTTGAATAAAATTAAGCGATAGACACAAACATTTCTGGGTTTTTCTTTCCCTTGCTAATGTGAGGAGTGGTCTGGGCAGAGGGAAGGACTCGCGCAAAGAGAAAAGAGCTGACACTTGGGGAGGGGGGTTGGCTATAGCAAATCAAGCGGGGCCTGGGAGGCTATGTAAGGGAACGTAAAGTTCATCCCGCAGAGTATGGAGCCAGGCAGGTGCTTTAAGCAGTGGAGAGACATGATGGAGTTTGGGCTTCCCGTCTCCATCCTCGGGTTGAAACTGATCAAGGAGGCAGGATAGAAAGCTGTTTCAGTTGTGAGGGAGGATAGTGGCCCAGGTGACGGTAGTGTTGTCACAGGTGGAGAGGGATAGGTGGATCCAAGGGACAGAAGGCAGAATAGACAATCACCTGTTCAGGTGGGTGTGAGAGGGGATGCAGAGGGGGAATGACTTCACGGTTTTGTGGCTCAGGCAGCTGGGATGCCGTTCTTTGAGGTAATCACAGGGAGAGGAACAGGCTCAGGGAGGAGATGGTTTTGATTTAAGACATAGTGAGTTGTAAATGCGTGAGGCACAGTCAGGTAGAAAGATTTGGCAGTTAATAAATGCATCCTGGGGGCACCTGGGTAGGTGGGTCAGTCGGTTAAGCATCCAACCCTTGATCTCAGCTCAGGTCTCCATCTCAGTGTTGTGAGTTCAAGCCCCACGTTGTGCTCTGTGCTAGGCGTGAAGCCTACTTAAATGATGGGTGGGTGGGTGGATTCTGCAGGTGGAGAGAGTTGAGGGCGAAGACGGTGCTCTGGCAGTCACCAGCTTGTACATGGTCATTGAGAAGGACCAGATCTATGGTGGAGAGGCCCCCCCTGGGCTTCGGGAAACCTGGCAAGGAAAGAAAGCTTGGGCGGAAGGCAGGGAAGTAACTTTTAGCAGACGAACTCCTTAGGGAGTACAGAGAGAAGGGCCAGAAAGAGGCTAGGAAGCAGGAGCGCCCAGCTGAGGGAGGGGGCTTCTGAGAGGGAGGCGGTGGTCAGCCACACTGCAAGTTGCTAAGATGTTGAGGAGGAATGAGGAATGTCCGATGGAAGCGGTGAAGAAAGTAGAACGGGGTCATCAACTTGCCGGGTGGACGGGAGAGCAAGGAGGAGAGAAGAGGGATTCAAGTAGCTGAGACTGTCTGTCTCCCAGGCCTGTTACCTGGGAGAGTAGCCCTGGCGGGAGTGCGGGGGGGGGGAGAGGTTCCCCGAAGGTAGGTAGGGGAGCAAAGGGAAGTGTGGGAGCCCTGTAGGGACTGTTGTTTGTTCTAAGGTAGGAGAGCGGTGAGCCTGTATCAACACCGAATGTGGAAAAAAACACGCAGAGACTTAGGGTGAAGTTGGGGGAGGCTCTGGAGGTTGGGGGCCATAATCAATAAAAGGACGTCTCTGAGAAGCAAGAGCAAGAACGGATGATGCCGTCCAGAGCTGAGGTGGGGTCATCGAACACCTACAGGAGGAGGAATGTCTTTTCTGGGTCTTCCAGCAGGGTGGGGAGGGGCGCCGCGGCCCCCGTGCTGGGACTGTGCCAGGACGAGGCCAGAGCTGCCCCGATGGTGGTGGTGGGAAACCGGAAACGTCCCGAGAACCTGACTTGCAGCTGCTTTGTTCCAAGCCCCAAACTGCTGCCAAGCCTTGGGCTTCGAGGCAGCGTGCCCTGTAGTTTGGCCCGAGCCATCGACCCGGGTAGAGACCAGAGCAGGCTCTCAGAGTGTCCGGATGACCAGGATGGAGCTGGGGCCTCTGGGGGTTGAGCAGTGAGCTGGAGGGGAGACTGACCGGACTGAGCTCCAGGGGACCACGGCGGCACCCCTAGAGTTCGTGATTCTTCCGAGGGCAAGGCAGTGGCATGATGTCCAGTGTGTGACCACAATGCCCCTGCCTCCCCAGCCCCAACCCTCTGGGGCCATACCCTCCCTCCCACTCTACACCTGAAATGCTGGGAGCATATACGCCACCCCTGCCCTGGCCTCCTCTGTGGCTTCTCGTAAGTCAGCCAAGTTTGCCCTGCTTCCCCCTGAGTTCCTCTATTCAGGCTTCTCCCCAGGCTGACCCAAATCCTACCCTCTCCAAGCCCGCCCCCTCCAAGAAGCTTTTCAGGACTGCCTGCTCCCCACCAACCCACCTTCTTGCATTCACCCAATACCCAACTGTATGTACGCTGTATGTGATCTTATTTCTCGTGTGTTCCTTCACTTTCTGCTAATATCAGACTCATTGATGGCAACGAAACCTCAGAGTGTAGCATAAAACTCAGCATCTAGGAGGTGCATCATAGAAGCTTCTTTGTTATTAAAATAATGGTATCTGATAATTGTGTCATAAAGCGTGTTAAATAATTTTCCTCCTAACTTCTCAGAAGTATTCCCAAGTACATTACAATCCCGCAACGTAGGTGTCCCAATAGAAGACCCAACAAGGAAGGAAACCAACACAGGAAAAGCCCCAATGACTCTCTTCAAGCCATACCCTGGGATGATGGTGGCACTCTTGTTCCCTGCACGGGTCCCCAGGTTCTTACCTTCTTGACATAGGGGACATATTGTGGCCGTTTGGCATTGAGGAAGATCCCGGCGGCACAGGGAATGAGAACCAGGATCAGAGATACCATGATGCCGCCATAGGGTACCTTGTCCTTCAGGTCCCCGGCGTAGATGCCCCTGGAGTAGACATACAGGAGGAGGGGCATCATGCCCAGGGCACAGAAGGTGGAGCAGGTGGTCATCACGATGCTGGGCGGGAGAAGCAGGGAGAGTGCAGAGAGAGCGCCCGTTAATAGAGACTATTTTCTTGAGTGCCTGCTATGTGCCAGGCACCGCGCTAAGCACTTTACATACATTAATTTCTTCCTTTTTCCAGTAGGCTTAGGAGATACAGGTTATAGGTTGATATTCTCATGTTTTTTACTTTCAGGTTTATCTTTATGAATGAGTGTGAGTTCCAAAGCCTGAGTAATAGATCTTCTCAGCTCTAATTTGTATCCTAATTGTATTAATACCATTTCCATTTGGAACTCAATACATGTTAGTCACAGGACCCCGTATAAGGGAGAGGCTTTCCAGAAAGGGCACCTGAAAGAATGAAGCTGCTAGGGAACACTGTTGGATTGTGGATATTCACATGACAGTACAGGGCTGTGGCTTCCATTCTCATGGGAATGTTAGGCATGAGGGCTTGGCAAGACCCAGGATAGCCCCACTCAGTTTGTGTTTCCCCTCCCCACAGCCTTAACTATCTGCACTAATTCGTTGTTTCTGTAGAGGTGAAATACAGCGTAATTGAACAGCAAGTATGGCCTAGGTCAAAGGGTCCAGAATGTAACCATCAAGAAGAGCAACAGGTAGAGGTATTATCATTAGGAATAAGATGTCACAGCAAGGTGCTTGGCTGGCTCACAGAAGAGCATATGACTCTTGATTGTGAGATCATGAATTGGAGCCCCACGTGGGGCGTAAAGATTCCTTAAATAAAATTAAAAAAAAAAGAGATGAGGAGAAACCCTCAAAAAAATATTGTGAACTAAATAATGGGAAAATCCTTCCTCCATGAACATCTAAAACATCTAAACACCTATTTGAGCTTGTAGGAAAGTTAGGGAAATTTCCAGGTACCAGACACTGGACGCAAAGGAGTTGGTGGGTGAAGTCATGCTGAAGCTGCACTGTGTGGAGGGGGAGGGAGTGGGGTGTCAGTCTTGGAATCTGGAGGCTTCGGTCTTAATACCCAAAGGGGGGACCAGAACTGAGGTCTTGCTTATAAAGGAGAGTTGAAACCGAGAAATCCGTAATAAAAGAACTGTTAGAAAATAAAAGATCTAATTATCTTACATGTCAAATATAAAATCAAATGGAAGAAATGTCTGGAAAAACATAATGGTGCCACACATGTTTCAAAACACATGGGAGCTAACCTTGGATTACATAATAGTTTCTTAGAAAAGAGTGGCCCCTGGGTGGCTTAGTCGTAAGCGTCCTACTCTTGATTTTGGCTCAGGCCATGATCTCACGGTTTCAGGAATTCGAACCCCATGTCGGACTCTGTGCTGACAGCGCAGAGCCTGCTTGGGAATCTCTGTCTCCCTCTCTCTCTGCCCCTACCACACTTGGGCTGTTTCTGCCCCTCTCAAATAAACTTAAACAAAAGAGACATGAAATTGGTTAGTGGTTGCCAGGGGCTCAGGTGAGAGAGGACTGTGTAGTGACTGCTAACTGGCTCCTTTTGGGGATGATTAAATGTTCTGGGATTAGATAGTGGTGATAGTTGTACAGCCTTGTGAGTATACAGAAACTACTGAATTATACACTCTAAGAGGGTGAGCTTTGCAGTATATAAATGATATCTCAATAAAAAATAATTAAATCTGGGGAACAGCTAAAATAATTCTTAGAGGAAAATTTTTATAGCCTTAAATGTTTATATAGGGAAACCAGAAGACCAAAAAACAAGCTAAGTATCTTACTCAGAAAAGTAGAGAAAAACAAAGGAAACTCATGAAAATTGAGGAAAGAATGTATAAAAATTACATACAATGAGAGGATCAAATAAGCCAAGAGTAGTATCTCTGCCAAGTCTAAGAAAAGACCCCTCTGGCACACTAACCAGGAAAAAAAAGAGAGAAGGCACCATTGATTATATTAGGAATGGAAAAGGGAACATAATTGCAGCCACATTAAAGGTTTTAGAGGGTTCTAGAAGAAAACTGAGGCCAGTTTTGTACTTTCAGTTTTCAATTTAGATTGAATGGACAATTTCCTCGGAAATATAAACTATAAAAACTAATTCAAAATAAGCCAAAAGCCTTAGTCAACTTAGAATCGCTGAAGGACATGAAGTAAGTAGTGAAAATCTATCGTCCAAACCCTACATGATGTACATGGTTTTATAGCAGAACTCGACTAGACTTTCAAGGTACAGATAGTCTCACTATTATACAGAGAATACAAAAGGGGGAAACATGCCCCAATTTATTATATATGAATAGTGTAATTTAGAACTGAAGCTGCAAAAGGATATTATGAGGAAGGAAAGTTAGGGGCCATTCTCATGAACAAAGAAGAAAAAAATCATAAATACAAGATTAGCAAATCTAACAATGCTTTTATAAAATAATACAAAGAATGAGATGGGTTTATCCCAGCAATGTAAGAATGGGTTAACATTAGACAATCTACTATATCACTGTCATATCACATTAAAGAAAAAAATGGTATGATCATTTGATAGATACAGAAAATTGTCATTCAACAGAATTCAATGCTCGTGCATTACAAAAATTAGCACACTAGGAACAGAATGGAATTCCTTAACCTCAAAAGGGTATCTATAAAAAATACTGCAAAGAGTAAACTTCATGGTGGAAAATTAGAAAGATTCCTCTTATCGAGTGCCTGGGTGGCTCAGTTGGTTAAGCACCTGACCTTGACTCAAGTCATGGTCTCCTGGTTCATGGGTTCAAACCCTGCATCGGGCTTTCTGTGGTCAAGGTGGAACCCACTTGGGATCCTCTGTCCCCCTCTCCTCTGTGCACCCCTTCCCCCCCACCCCCACCCTGGTCAGCTCCCTCTCTCTTGCTCTCTCAAACATAAATATAAAAAAAAAAAACAACTTTCCTCTAAGAAGAAAGATAAAGCAAATGATACCTATTACCATTGCCTTTATTGTATATCATACTATATATGTCTTTGCTAGCCAGCAAAACAAGAAATAGAAACTGCATGAGGATGGGAAAAAAAGAAACCAGACTTTCATTACATGCCAGTGATTGGACTATATAAATATAAATAGTTTATACTATAGACTATATAAATTCACTTGGGCAGAGGAAATCCAAGTGAATTTATAACTAGTAAGTAAGAGAATCCATGCCTTTCTAAAAACATTATCAATATGAAGGGGGCACCTGAGTGGCTCAGTTGGTTAGGCATCCGACTTCAGCTCAGGTCATGATCTTGCTGTCTGTGAGTTTGAATCCCACGCTGGGCTCTCGTGCTGACAGCTCACAGCCTGGAGCCTGCTTCTCAGATTCTGTGTCTCTCTCTCTCTCAAATAGTGTCAAAACACTATGGTGTACACCTAAGACTAATATGTCTGTCAGCTATAGTGTAATTTAAAAAAAAAGTCATTTATACTATTCACAACTATAAAATATTTAGAAACAAATATAAAATATTTAGAAACAAA
>NW_027530512.1:545532-546119 GCF_008692635.1 Crocuta crocuta | reverse complement strand
AATGTTTCGAAATAAATCTAAAAGAGATATGCAAGATCTTCATAGGAAAAATTATAAAACCCCATAGAAAAGTATAAAATAAAGTCCAAATAAAAAGAAAAGCTCTATCATTTTCTTGGATCAGAAGACAGAATATTATAAAGACGGCCTCTAAATTGATCTATGAATTTAATCAAAATTCCAGAAATATTTTTTGTAGACTTGAGAACGAATCTCCAAATTCACGTGAAGAGTTAAGGGCCAAGAATAGCTAATGTAATTTTCAAGAAGAACAAGATGTGGGGACTTAACCTTTCAGATATCAAGACTTATAAAGTCATTGCAATTAAGAAAATTTGGTCCAGATAGCCACAAAGACGTATAGAAGAGAGATTCCAGACACAAACCCATACACATTTGTGAATGTTATCTATGAGAGATGGCATTACAAATTACTGGAGAAAAATTCACTCAGTGGTACTGGGAGTTTTCTCTATTCATATGGAAAAGATAAAATTAGATCACACCATACATAAAAATAAGCGCTAAGTTGGTTGAAAATCTCCATGTGAAAAGCATAACTTTGAACCATTTCAAAGAAAATGTCG
>NW_027530512.1:544704-545384 GCF_008692635.1 Crocuta crocuta | reverse complement strand
AGGGGAATATCTTCATGACCTTGAGTGTAGTAAATGATTTCTTAAAAGAACCCCTCCACCCCCCCAAATACAAACTAAGGAAAAATATTGGTAAATTTGACTAAAGGAAAATAAGCACTCTGTACTATGAGACATCATTATCAAAATATAAAGCCAGCCCCAAACTGTGAGTAGACCATTGCAACACATGAAAACAAGAAATAACTACAAATCAAAGAGAAAAAACACTGTTTCAATAGAGAAACAGGCAAAGGACTTATTTCTAGACCAATGGTGAACCAGTCATTGGCCAAATGGCCAAAAGGCCTATGAAAATGTGCTAAACCTCTCTTGAAATCACGTTTAACACTGCTGTGACCCATTTCACTCTTATCTGGTGGCAAAAGTTAAAAAGTCTGACACCTCTGAATACGGTGAAGACAAGGAGGTAGAAGGATCTTCCTACACCGCTTCAGATAGCGTGAACTGGGGCGCCTGGGTGGCTCAGTCGGTTAAGCCTCCGACTTCGGTTCAGGTCGTGATCTCGCGGTTCGTGGGTTCGAGCCCCACGTTGGGCTCTGCACTAACAGCTAGCTCAGAGCCTGGAGTCTGCTTCCGATTCTGTGTCTCCCTCTGTCTCTGACCCTCCCCTGCTCACGCTGCCTCTCTCTCTCTCTCTCTCAGAAATAAATAAAACATTT
>NW_027530512.1:522266-544501 GCF_008692635.1 Crocuta crocuta | reverse complement strand
AATGTTTCGAAATAAATCTAAAAGAGATATGCAAGATCTTCATAGGAAAAATTATAAAACCCCATAGAAAAGTATAAAATAAAGTCCAAATAAAAAGAAAAGCTCTATCATTTTCTTGGATCAGAAGACAGAATATTATAAAGACGGCCTCTAAATTGATCTATGAATTTAATCAAAATTCCAGAAATATTTTTTGTAGACTTGAGAACGAATCTCCAAATTCACGTGAAGAGTTAAGGGCCAAGAATAGCTAATGTAATTTTCAAGAAGAACAAGATGTGGGGACTTAACCTTTCAGATATCAAGACTTATAAAGTCATTGCAATTAAGAAAATTTGGTCCAGATAGCCACAAAGACGTATAGAAGAGAGATTCCAGACACAAACCCATACACATTTGTGAATGTTATCTATGAGAGATGGCATTACAAATTNGGGGAATATCTTCATGACCTTGAGTGTAGTAAATGATTTCTTAAAAGAACCCCTCCACCCCCCCAAATACAAACTAAGGAAAAATATTGGTAAATTTGACTAAAGGAAAATAAGCACTCTGTACTATGAGACATCATTATCAAAATATAAAGCCAGCCCCAAACTGTGAGTAGACCATTGCAACACATGAAAACAAGAAATAACTACAAATCAAAGAGAAAAAACACTGTTTCAATAGAGAAACAGGCAAAGGACTTATTTCTAGACCAATGGTGAACCAGTCATTGGCCAAATGGCCAAAAGGCCTATGAAAATGTGCTAAACCTCTCTTGAAATCACGTTTAACACTGCTGTGACCCATTTCACTCTTATCTGGTGGCAAAAGTTAAAAAGTCTGACACCTCTGAATACGGTGAAGACAAGGAGGTAGAAGGATCTTCCTACACCGCTTCAGATAGCTTGAACTGGGGCGCCTGGGTGGCTCAGTCGGTTAAGCCTCCGACTTCGGTTCAGGTCGTGATCTCGCGGTTCGTGGGTTCGAGCCCCACGTTGGGCTCTGCACTAACAGCTAGCTCAGAGCCTGGAGTCTGCTTCCGATTCTGTGTCTCCCTCTGTCTCTGACCCTCCCCTGCTCACGCTGCCTCTCTCTCTCTCTCTCTCAGAAATAAATAAAACATTTAAAAAAAGAGAGAAAGCGTGAACCAGAGTGACTACTCTGGAGACTCATTTGTAGGTGTGTGATCCCTATGACTTACAAATCCTGTTCTGTTTTTTTTTTTTAATATTTATTTATTTTTGAGAGACAGAGTGTGAACAGGGGAGGGGCAGAGAGAGAGGGAGACACAGCATCCAAAACAGGCTTCAGGCTCTGAGCTGTCTGCACAGAGCCCGACACGAGGCTCAAACTCACGAACCGCAAGATCATGACCTGAGCTGAAGTCGGCCGCTTAACCAACTGAGCCACCCAGGCGGGCTGAAGAAGTCCTGTTTTCATTATATACACTCTCACAGGGGAGCACAGGGGCATGGGGTCCAAGACTGTCCACAGTAGCAGAACATGAAATCTGCTCATAGAACAGATACATTCAGGCAAACGACACAGCAGTTCAAATGCACAGAGTAGCTATTCTATTCATATGCCTATATCTCAAAAAAACAAGCTGTCAAATGAGAAGGGCAGTATGGTCCTGCTTATGCAAATTCTAAGAACATACAAGTACAAGCACGTATCTTGCTTATGGATATATACAAGTACCGTATGTGGCCCGTATGTGGTAATGGTACAGAAGGGTCTGTGCTCCCTGGGGGTGGCTAGAGGGGCACGGGACTGGGGAGGGGCGCACAGGGGCTACAGTGCTACTATCGATCTCTTAGGAGAACAGCCACACACAACTTGTGTGCTTGTTTTGATGTCCTTGAGCAGAGGAGTCATGCTTACTTTGGCCTGCTGAGTCAGGAGTTCTGGAATTTGCTCTGGGACGTGGTGTGCCTCCTGGTGTGCCTTGGAAACCATGCTCCAAGACCTCCAGGTGACTCCTGTGCAAGGGCTGCTCCTACCTTGCTGCTGTCTGTGACTGTTGCGATCCTCAGTTTACCCTGAGAGACAGGCGGGGAGATGACTGGTCCAGACTCCAGTTCCGAGACTGGAGCCTGTTCCTCAGGAACATCATGGGCGTGGCTGTCCCTGGGGGGCTGGAGGGCCAGCCGGAAAGGAGCACGTGGAGTTTTTTCTCTCTCCTTCCTGTGTGGGTTCTCAGAGCCCTGCACACGCCCTGCTTTTGGACACCTGTACGCTTTCCCACAAATTCTGGGGAACCTCTGGCAGGTCTCTGGACTGTGGCTTCTCATCTATAAAGTGCAATCAGGGTCTTAAACCACACCCCCAACTCTAAATGGAAAATCGAATGGTTTTGTGCTTAAAGAGAAGTCTCCTACTGGTAGCCTTTGAGCTATATAGCCTGTCCCTGAACATACATTTTTTTTTGGCTTTCATGGTGTTTTAAAATTTTTTAATGAGTTGCCAATATTGAAAAATGTGGAGATTTTACTTAAAAATGGAGATTCACTTAAAAATGCCTTCTCTGGAATCGGTGGCAGTGGCTGCCTGCCCCCACAGACCACCCACAGGAGACACGCGGAGTCTGCCCTGTTTAGGAAGTCCATCAGCCCCTTTGTTCATTTGTATACTTGCCTGGCCCTGAAGGTACTTTTAAAAAATTCTTTCTAAAAAAATTTTTTTATGTTATAGAGAGTACCTGAGTAGGGGGAGGGGCAGAGGAGAAAGATGAGAGAGTGTGAGTCTGTCCCAACATGGGCTTGATCCCACGACCTAATCATGACCTGAGTGGAAATCAAGAGTTGGACACCAACCAGCTGAGTCACCCAAGCACCCCTAGTATTTGAATAGGTATCTGAGTCTACGTACAGGATTTGGAGTCTCCCAGATCTTGGACAAATGTATTAACCATTCCTAGGCTCAGTTTCCTCATCTTTATTATATTATTATTANGCATGAACAGGGGAGGGGCAGAGAGGGAGACACAGAATCTGCAGCAGGCTCCAGGCTCTGAGCTGACAGCACAGAGCTGGACACAGGTCTCAAACTCAAACTGGGAGATCATGACTTGACCTGAAGTCAGATGCTTAACTGATTGAGCCACCCAGGTGCCCCTCAGTTTCCTCATCTTTAAAATGGGATTATTGGGGCCCCTGGGTGGCTCAGTCAGTTAAGTGTCCAACTTCAGCTCAGGTCATGGTCTCACAGTCTGTGGGTCTGAGCCCCGCGTCAGGCTCTGTGCTGATGCTCAGAGCCTGGAGCATGTTTCAGATTCTGTGTCTCCCTCTCTCTCTGCCCTTCTCCTGCTCGCTCCCTGTCTCTCTCTCTCAAAATAAAATAAAGACATAAAAAAATTAAAAAAATAAAATAAAATGGGATTATTTACAGCATCTCCTCACGGGATGCTGTATGAGGATTTCATGTAAAGTGCTTGGTACAGTGCCTGGCTGTTTTTTATTATTAGTATTGTTTCATTATAATACATGTACCAAGTTGTCCCAGATGAACTCAGACTGTAATTTAATGTCTGGCAACACGTGAAGGTAGTTGATGAGACATGGTCCACCATCGGGCTCTGAGGCGTGGTTTAATGTATGGGAGGTTTGTCTGTTTGAAGGGGCTTAATGGCAGAAGGTGGCCATCCCAACATCGTCTTTGTGGGATCTTGGTAGAAGTGAGAGTCCCCAAGGGCCCAGAGAAGGAGGCTGAGCAGGTGAGCATGAAGGCTCATGTTCCTGAGTCACTGAGGCTGGGGGTGGGGTGGGGTGGGGGGGTGTCCTCGAACCTCAGAAATGCAGGCACACTGGAGAGACCTCACTGGCACCCATTGGTCGATGAGGCTGGGACATCTGGTCACTTATGCTTAAAAACGTCTCCTCGTCCTTTACATGATCTTTGCTCTGCTGCTTCTGCAGGCTCCCAGTACCCTGAGAACACCTCTTCCCTGATCCCCGACTTCCTGCACCCCTTCTGCACTGGAATCAAGAGATTGTGGATCTCTTAGGATGCAGAGGCTGCAACGGGCCACGTCCACAGGGCAGACTGAAGGCTGAGGGCTTGCTTTGCAGCGGGGAGGATTTGGATCAGAGGGAAGAATGTCCTCACCAGTAGTTGAACATGGGTCCCATGGAAGGCGATACAAGTCTTCCCACTGAGTGTACCCACGGAAGACTGTACAAGCCGAGCCCCCTCCTTGCGCCTCTGTTCCCATCAACTACCTCAGTGAGGGCTGAGTCTTGTGGGTGGAGAGCCCAGAGCTCAGGGGGTGGGTCCCGGTAAGGACCAACTCTTGTTTCTTCATTTGAGGGCCGGTGGTCTCATTCCACATCACAAGCGGGTCTCCTTGCCTGGCTGATTTGCTTACTGGAGTTTGGCAGCGGCTGGAATAAGGTTTCCACTGAGGACTGAACCTCAGAGGAGGCAGGCTGGAGACTGAGGCTCACAAAAAGGCAAGGGCTTCTGCTGATGCGTTTCCCTCAGCCAGCAGGGGCTGCTGCTGGGGCCGGAGCCCGGGGATGAAGTAGCCTCATTCGGGCAGGTGTTCTAGATCAGAGTGCCACCCATTTGGAAGGACAGGTGTTTGGCCAGCCCCCTGCAGAAGCGAGCCTTTGCTGATTGCTGCTTGGAGGCTTTGGGCAAGAGGATACTGCTGACGTTCCCCCTCCCACTTGGGCTGAGATGTGGCCCAGCCTGGCCTGTGCCAGCGTTGGGGGACTCGGGGGTCTGATTCTGCCTGGCTGTGTCCTTGCCTGGATGTGTTCCTGTGCCCACTGGGCCCACGGGGGAAGTTACGAGAAGCCATCCCCTCTGCCTGGGTAGTTGGAAGAATCTTGGGAACGTTTTGCTGTTCTGCAGGGATTGGAAGTGCTCTTTGGTTCTACGCCACCTTGGGCCCCATCCCTTTCAGACCTCTGGGCTCAACACAACTTGCCCACCGTGGGAAGGGTACAGAGCTTCCCAGGGGCCCCTCGGGTTTAAATCCCTTCTCCTTCAAGACAGTCCTTGTGGCCCACCTGGGAGGGAGTCTTCAGGAGGCCCCTGGACCAGGTGGGCCCCTTTGACCTGGCGCTGAAGCCAAGATGTACCCCAGAACCTGTCTCCAGCCCCGCATCGACTCTGGACAACAATGGCTGCCCTAGCATCCGCCCGGCCCCCCACTCACGCCCTAGCCTGGCCTTAGCCCAGGGTTTCGCCTAGACTGTGACATCTCCAATGCAGCTTCCCCGCCCAGGCTGCCCCCTCCTCACCTCCGGTCCTACCTGAGGTTCATGTCCCCCTTCATGGCCAGACTGAAGACGTTGGACAGGGTCCCCCCAGGCGAACAGCCGCAGACGAGGATGGCCAGCGCCTCAATGTTATTGAGCTGGAAGGCCTTGCCCAATGCAAAGGCAGTGAGGGGCATGATGCCATACTGCGCTATCAGGGCGATGGCCAGCCCCTTGGGCTTCCAGAAGTGGGCCTTGATCTTGCTGAACTCCATGGTGCAGCCCAGCGAGAGCATGATGAGGAGCAGCAAGAACACCAGGATGACGCTCAGGGCCTTGTCGGTGGGCCGCTTGCCGAAGTTGGGGGGGAGGGTGAAGTTGAGCGGGCCAGTCACATTGTAGGGCTCCATTCTCCTGCGTGGCAGCAAAAGGCTGGGGGACCCGGCACACCCCTTGTTCGCTGCTGACTCCCTTCCCTGCCTGGTCTTTGCCGGGTGCCTTCTTCGGTCACTTCCCAGGGCAGCAAGCTTCAGGACAAAACATGGCTCTGGGCAAACAGAAGGATTATGCAACTGGCTGTGCTGTCCTCTGGCGGGGGCCCCAAAGGGGAAAGAACCCAGAGCCTTATCTGCCTGACCTTCCCTGCTTCCAACTTTGGCACCTCCGCACCTTCCTGGGTGTCACCTACACTTGCCCCTTAATGCTTGGCTGCCTCTGGGACAAGTGGACCCTTTCTCTCCTTCACTGCCCACTGAGCACATGCCACATGTTCTGTCTCTGGGGACCTATCCCCGGCCTGTGCTGATCCACGCCACGTCCTTCTTGTTCCCTGTTCAGGCTCTGATGCCTCAGTTCTCCTTCAGAGAAGCCGCCCTCCCCATGCCCAGCGGGTCACCTCCATCTGCCCCCAAAGCCGTGTCGTGAGATGGTTGAGCGTCACATTTCTTTCCCGGACGTAGGTAGCATATCTCAAGGCGCTGTGGGACAAGGCAGGGCCGGTGTGCTGCTGGCTTCCAGGAGGGGATAAGTCCCTGGTTCTTCTAGAAGCTGACAGGTGCCTGGGGAAGCCCGTATTGCATCCCCAAACCTGGACAGAACAGGTCCCCGGGGGTAGAGCCTGCTGGGATGGCGAGGGGCTCTCAAGAAGCCTGGGGGAGAGGGACTTTTCCCCTAAAAGGCAGCTCTCAGGGAAGCCTGGCTCAGATTTGTTTGTGCCCCGAAGTCCCAGCCAGCAGCCTCGGGAGCCTCATTGCTTGGACAACTTGCTGAGAAGGAAGCAGGAACGCACAGGCTTTTCTTTCTGATTTCTGCACTGCTCTACTTTTGCTCTGTGCCTGTGTGTCTCAGGCTGGGAGCCAGGCTCCGGGCGAGCTGCAGAAGGAGAGAGGTGTGTGCCTGAGACACACACCACCCCCCCCCCCACACAGGTGTGGGACAAAGGAGCTGTCTTTGGAAGAATAATCAACTCTTTTGGGTTGGAACCGCAGGCCTGGGTGGGGTCTCATAGTTTATTTGCTGGAAGAGGAGATTAGGCTTTTTGTCCGGGACCCCAGTGGGCAAGAGCAGGGACCAGGGTGTGAACCGCTGTGTGGTGGGGGGTCGGGGGCAGATTTGGGCTTGGAATGAGGAGCCGCCTAAAAATGAGCTCTCTCCAGCAATGGCTCTGGAATCCCGCACAAAGGCTAGGTGGGCAGATCCACACCTTTGCACCATCTGCATGAGAAAGCTGCTTCCTGGTGTTGAGAGGCTGCTGAACACGTGACCCTGGGCCACAGAGAACTTGCATTACCTCTTCTTTGACCTCAAACTTTCTAACTGATCAAGTTCTTCTTTCCAGCTTATTGCTTAACTCAGGCAAAAGACCCTGAGGGCAAAAATCCCCTGAAAGGAACCGAAATTACCCCCTTGAGCTATAAGGGCTGCCCAGAGCCAGCAAGACCCTGTATAACCGACTCCAAGGCAATGACTGACCTGACTATCTACTTCCTCCCTGCAGTACCCGCTGGGCTTGCCCCACGTTTTCCTCACAGAAACCTGGCAGTATTTTTGGCACTTTGGAGAGTTTCGAGATGCCAGTCCATTGTCTTCCCAGTGCTGGCCTCCCTGAAATAAATTCCTTTCTTGTTTTAATCCCCACTCATCTCTCTGCCTTTGGGTTTTGTCAGTGGCCAGTGGCTAAATCTGGTCTGTTTGGGACCCCCTGGAGCCGGATGCTTTTGTGTCCCTGTGCCCTGGCTACAAAGCCCCCTTCCCCCTGAGAGTCTCTGATATTAATGATTTCCTTGTGTTCAAGTTAATCTGGTCTCAAGAGGAAAGCAGGTATGATATTGGGTATTGGGTGCTGATGGTGTGTGCGTGCACGCGCGTGCGTGTGTGTATGTGTGTGTGTGTGCAACTTGGATTGGGTGTACCTGGAGGGTCAGAAGCAGCCCAAAAGAAGGTTGCTTTCTCTCCCTGGAGCTGGACAGAAGAGGCCCTTTAGCAGAGTAATGGGGAGAATGATTGATCGTCCACTAAATGCCAGGTACTTTGTGAGTATATAAATGCTATAATCCATATTCCTTGCCTTAGGGACTTTATGGTCCATATGGGACCATAGGTGACTACATGGTAACAATGCAAAGCAGAAGCACTAGAAGGTTGAGCTCAAGCAGGACTGCAATGTGCAGTTGTGCAGGCTGTGCACTGCACAAGACTAGGATTAACACCCACGTTGACATACTGTGTGTTAAAAAGAAAACCACAGGCCCAAAATGTCACTTGGGCCAGGCTAAGTCACCAAACTGGGACTTCCTACCTAACATAATTGCAGTTTTCAACCTGCCCCCGAAATGTAGTCTTAAATGATCAGTGGGGAATTTTCTGATAAGCATCAATGAGTAATCTGTCACAGGGGCCTTCTCCATCCCCCATAGCCCCTAAAGGATGATGAAGGTATCTACATAAAAAGATTCCACTGTCCTCCTGAAGGAAAGGTAATCTTGCCTGAAACAATCCTTTCTTTTCTTTTGCCAATAACTTTCCTGCCTCACCTCCTTCCTATGAAAACCTTCCATTTTGTACAAGTTCTCTACTTGCTACCTGGAGTGCAGCCCAATTCATGAATCACTTGATAAACCCAGTTAGATCTTTAAAACATTAAGAAAAAAATTTTTTTTAATGTTTGTTTTTTGAGAGAGAGAGAGAGAGAGTGAGTGCACAAATGGGGAAGAAGCATAGAGAGGGGAACAGAGCGTCCAAATTGGGCTCTGCGCTGACAGCAGTGAGCCCTATGTGGGGCTTGAACCCACGAACTGCGAGATCATGACATGAGCCAAAGTCGGACGCTCAACTGACTGAGCCACCCAGGTGCCCCATGATCTTCAAAACATTTTTAAAGTTTATTTATTTTGAGAGAGAGAGAGCAGGGATGGAGGTGGGCAAAGTAAGAATCCCAGGCAGGCTCGGCACAGTCAGTGCAGAGCCCAATGTGGGGCTCAAACTCACAAACCAGGAGATCATGACCTGAGCCAAAGTCAGACATTTAACTGACTAAGTCACCCAGGTGTCCATAATTCTTTGGTTTTTTAACATGTGCAACCATACTTCGGACGCCGAATCCAAAAAATACCAAACATTATTTTTTACACATTTGTCTGATGTCCAAGGGGGTGAGGCGTAATCAATCAGTATCTGTTAAAAAATGCATTAAAAGCAACCCAGAGCCTGGGGATGTATCTGTGGATCAGGTTGTGCACATAGAAAGAACAGAGCTCCCATTAACACTGTAAACTGGACACTAATTCACCAGCTCCTCACCTCCTTGCGTAAAACCCGAGGTTCTACTCCTATTGTGGACTTTTCCCTTTGGGAAAACACACTTTCTTGCCCTGGCTACGCCTCCCTCCCCACTGTTCACTGCCCCCTCTCATCTAGTCTGTTTGCTCCCAGCAAAGTGCCTTTGCACAGAAAAGGAAAAAAAAAAATCTCTTCTAGGAAGCTGACAACCTCCATCATTTTCTCCATGTCTTCTTTGCCCTTATTCTGATGCTATCAAATTTGGGGGAACAGAAGGATCTTTTATATTACATTAATGATAGCCGAAGTTATTGTGCACGGGCTCGGTAACACACACTGTGATATAAATCACATTTCTTCTTCAGTTCCTGCAACAGCCTTGTGATGCGGGTACTGTTACTACCCTTTCCCAGATCAGGAGGGTCAGGCTCAGAGAGGTTAAGCATCAGCCCAGTTTGCATTGCTGTGAGTGGGGTTCGTGTGCACACCCAGGTCTGAGAGTCCGAGTGTTCATAGTGTGAAAAGTAAGGGAGATGATTCATTTTCAGAAATCCCAAATAATGAGAAGGAAAGCTCTTTCTATTTTTCAAGTTTATTTGAAAGAGAGCGAGAATCCCAAGCAGGTTCTGCACTGTCAGCACAGAGCCTGACATGGGGCTCGAACTCATGAACTGTGAGATCATGACCTGAGCTGAAGTTGATCGCTCAATGAACTGAGCCACCCAGTTGCCCTGATTCTATGAACCTTTCTGGAAGAAACTACTAGAGGATGAATGTCAGCCAACTCAGAGATAATTGAGGATATTCTGGAAGAAATATTGGCAGCAAGCTGTGAACATATTTCCTGTGGACTAATGCTAACATAATCCTACACATTACAGTGATTGAAAAGGATAATAATGATGTGTCCTGACATATAAATCATATAACCGATATTACATGATATTACAGAATTATTGTTAAACTAGTATTGAGATTATGTAGAAGAATATTCTCATTTTAGGAAATGCAGGCGGATGTTTCTGCAGACAATTNGTGTCATGATGCTTGGGGGTGGGGGGGCGGGGGGAAGTGGGTGAGAGGTAGACTGTGTTTCCTGATTGCTACATCTGCAACAGGTGAGAGTCAAAAGACATTCCTCAAAACTGACAAAAACACAAAAGCAAAGCAAAGCAAACCACCTCTGAGAAAGATATGAGGGATTCAAATTGGGTAGAAGAGGAGAGGAAAGGAAGAAGAGAAGCGTGCTAGTTTTTTCATTGTTTATAGTAAGAAACTATAGGTATTCTAAATCATAGAAATCTAGAAATCATAGAAATCATAGAGGTATTATTTAAATCATAGAAAATCATAAATCATAGAAAACTAGAGGTATTATTTAAAGCTGTCATTATAAAAGGAAAAACTGGAGCAAAAATGGAAACCTGAAGTTTGAGAGGAATTACAGCAACAAAGACACCAGACTACTTAGTGAATGCTTCTTGAAAACCATAAAGTATAATATGATATTCACATGATAGAACTAAGGCTAACACATGACGTATCAATAAATGTTGAAAGAGGGTTAACTCACCTATGATACAAAAGATTCAGACTGTCCCCTAGGCTAGACCCATCTTTATATTTTAACCAAACAAATGGCCCATGTAAGACAAAGCATTTTCTGAAAGGTCGAAAAGGAAAGTATGTACAAAGATACATGAGGCCAATACAAAGAAAACAAAGCACGGGTCCTAATCTTTTTTTTAAAAAATGTTTTTATTTATTTTTGAGACACAGAGAGAGACAGATCATGAACAGGGGAGGGGCAGACAGAGAGGGAGACACAGAATCCGAAGCAGGCTCCAGGCTCTGAGCTGTCAGCCCAGAGCCCGATACGGGACTCGAACTCACCAACCCCGAGATCATGACCTGAGTCAAAGTCGGACACTTAACCGACTGAGCCACCCAGGCGCCCCAGCACAGGTTATTATCTTAACACCACCCAAGAGAAGTACTTTGTATGCTCAAAGATGCAATTCGCAGTGAAGAGCCGATTGTGAACATGTACCAAATAACAAAGCTCAATATTCTGGAAGCTACAGTTGTAGGAGATTTAGGTTAAAAACAAAGAAGCAAGCGAGTAGTAGGAGACTTGAACGCACGCCTCTCCGTCAGTTATAGATCATCTAGAAAAAGCAAGTTGGGATATAGAAAACCGAATGCTGTATTTAGAGAACCAGATTCAGGTTCAGAATTTCTTACCCAAAACTGTCCATGACTTTTCGAAGCTGTAGGGTACGTATACAGCACATCGTGTGACCTCCCAGTTGAGGTGTGCCATCCCGGTTGGAGTACTGATATTCCCAATATTTCCAGTATTTCCTCCATGGATCATACAATGATAAATAAAAACTATAAATAGATTCCAGTTCAGAATAGAATTTGCTGTTAAAGGAATCACGAAACAAACTTAGATGGCAGACTATTTTGCGTTTGGAGATTGCAGAGTTGGGAAAATGAACCTTTATCTAATTTCACACAGGGAAAACTTTTAACCTCGCTGTCTAATAAAGGAATGAAGGATCTTGGAAGTGCCTGTCACTGGGGCTGGGTGGGTGGGAGAGGTTCAAGCAGAGATGACCTTTTCAGGGGACTCAAATATCGATTATCAATATAACCTGAGATTCCAGAGTTAAGACCAGTTGGAAGGATATAGGTGAGCGAAGGGGGGCTGAATAGGAGGAGACAATCCAAGCATTGTCTGTTACAGGTTTGTTGAGATTAAAGCAAAATGGTACCGTCCAGTGTTCCAGCTACTAAATCAGCAAAGATGACAAACACTCTCTTTCCCACACTCTTAGAGGGGTGAACCCATTTCACAATAAATACAAAATGTGCTAAACTGTGAGATAGCGAGTGGACATTGGTATGTCAGCTGGCTTGGCCTGGAGTCTCCGGTGGCCAGAGACGGTAACCCTACCCTGGGAGTTCTTCTGAACCCTTTCTGTCCCACGGGGTACATTTGTCAATGTCTGAATGGGATACTGCATAGCTGGAGGGCTCAGCAGGTTTGACTGATAACAGAGACCTTGGCCCATCTCTGAGAGCTGAGAGGTTAGGGGGATGCTGAGCCCGTGTGGTGTGGGCCGCGGGCATTGGGCGGACCATGATTGGCTGACCTGACAACGGTGAGCTAGCGCTCAGGGCTAGCTGAGATAGCTCCCAGGGCTTTACAACCTTTCCTGAAGAAGTTCTTCAATTATCCTCCGGGATCACATCAGGCTGTGGATATTGCCACACTCCCTATGGTTTCTATACCACTCAGCCTGGAAAATAAGGAGACTGCTAGAGCGGGGGTGAGCCTCACCCCTTAAGCATCTCTTACCTGCTTGTAAATGTGAGCAAATATTCCATAGCCAGGAAAGAGCCAAGTGCATGGGAGACTAAAGTCCCGGGGCAGACACCCGCAGGACTCAGAGGGTCAGGAGTCCTTTATAACATCGATTTCTTTTTGGCTTCAACAAAATTACACAAGTCCCATAGACGTGTTTTAGAGCAGGCAGAAAATAAAGATAAACGCAAAGAAGAAAACAAAAGTCTCACCACCCAGAGATAAGCATGGTTAATATTTTAGCGGTTTCCATCCGGGTACCTAGAAGACCCAAGACCCCGTGGAGGTTCTTTTAAGGCTCCACAAATGCTAGTTAGAATTAATCCAGAGGGGATACAAGACTTGGGCCGTCTAAAAACTGGAGAAAGCAGACGCTCATTCTCTCTGCCGACCTCACCCCAGCCCCTCCTGCTGTCCCTGGGCGTTCACCTGTGCCTGTTGTCCATGTGGCTGTGTGCAGGCTGGAGCCCTGCGGCCTTGCAGGTGCACCCACGGGCAAGCCTACGGGAGCCCACACTAAGGCAGCACAACGTGCAGTTCGTGATGAAAGGCCCAGAAGGCTCCAGGGCTTCCCTTACGTTCACCTCGGAGAGCAATCGTGGGCTGTGCAGCAAGAGGGGAATTTGTGACGTGTGGTGGTGCTGTGACATTAGAGTATGGATCATTTTAGCGCTGGTCTTTTATTTTTATTATTGAGGCATTGTGAGCAGTAAGGAGATGATTCATTTCCTGAAATACCAAATAAAAGCTGGGCTGTATAGTAAACAGTAGGTTTACAACCTATTCGAAATATGTACAAACCCCCCACCCAACAATGGAATCCCAAACCCTTAGACACTTCACTTCCTGATTCTTCTTCCCCTCTCCATTTTATGAGCTTAGTTTTCCCAGGCTTTGCAATGAGCATGCGCCAAAGAACAAAGGGAAGAGGCATGGAAAGTCTGCATCTCCTCGGGGAATGCACGTTTGTTCCAGTCAGACCACTTTTTGGGCATAGGCGACTTCCGGCTAAGGCTGTAACCTCTGTAGCACTCAGCCAGTGAGGAATCAGGGGAGGGACTTGCACGCTAGGAGATAAATTGTCTGCTGTAACTGCCCCCGAGTGTGCCCGTCAGACACCCGCTCTTGCAAGAAGGCTTCGCTGAGCTCTGAGTCTCCGTGTCCCACCTTTGATTGGGTCGGTGGGCTTATTTCTCACCGTAGGGCAAATATCTTTTAACAGAAATACCTTTTAATAAGTGGCAGGATGACAATGCTGAATATTAATCTTCCCCATTCTGTCCTGCGTTCTCTGGCCCCTTTTCTGCCTGGCTGGGGAGTAATCAGGCCTTCACAGGAGCGTTTCAGAAATGCAGAGAGAAAAGAGCATGTGGATACTTAGCTTTTCATTTGAAACTCAAACAGAGTGAGTCTTAATGGCTGTTAAGACCAAAGGAAGAGAAGAGAATCTGAGGGAAGTAAATCACAACTGCAGGTTGGGGACAGTCACCTGAATAAGTTTGGCGGCTCTGAGGGCAGAGAAGACTTGTACTGGGGAATTCCCTGGGGGAAATCGACAAATCTAGAGCCCCCTGCTGTGGCTGGTGACAGGATGGCACATCTGGGCACAGAGGGTCCAAAGTCGGTGGACTCCTCCTCTCTGGGACTCCGGCTGCCCAAAGGGCATGTGGCTGCAGGGGTTTGGGAAACAGGGAAGCAGGGCGCATGGACAGATCTTGATGGCGATGAGTGTCCTGCGCAGAGGGAGGCTCTGGGCTGGGGGCATGTTGGAGAGCAGCAAGGAGGCTCAGGTAGTGGAAGCAGCCATAGGAGGGAGGCAGGGGTAGGTGATGAGGAAGGAGAGCCTGCAGCTGGACCGTGCTGGTGCTCGTTGTACATGGACAGAATCCTTGACTTCATCCTTAAAATGGTGGGAAATCACTGAGGGCCTTAAAACCGAAAGTNAAAAAAAAAATGGAAGTGATATGATTTGACAGTCAGGCATTTGTGAAAAAATGCCTTTAGGAGAGCAAGAGTGGAAGCAGGGAGACTATTGCGATAATCCAGACTAGATCCAAAGGTTGCTGAAACTCTCCCTGGGTGTCCAATATGGAAGCCACTAGCCACATGTTGGCTGTGAGTCCTGGAAATGTGGCTAGTGGCTTCCATATTGGATGTGAGTACTGGAAAAGTATAAAATACATGCTGAAATCTGAAGACTTACTACAAAAATAAATACCACACTAATAACTAAAAATATCTATCACATGTTGAACTGATAATATTTTGACTATGTTGGGTTACATAAAAGATATATTATTAAAATTAATCTCAGGGGCGCCGAGTGGCTCAGTCCGGTAAGCATCCAACTCTTGATTTTGGCTCGGCTCATGATCTCATGGTTTGTGAATTTGAGATAGCACAGAGCCTGCTTGGTATTCTGTCTCTCCCTGTCTCTCTTCCCCTCCCCCGTGCTCTCTTTCAATCTTTCTCTCTCTCTCAAAATAAATAAATAAACTTAAAAATATTAATCTAAGCTGCTTCATTTTACTTTTTAAATTCCGTGTCTAGAAAATGTAAAATTACACACATGGTTAGCATTTGCGCCTCGCACTGTATTTCAGGTGAACATCCCAGAGTGAGAGTGGGCGCAGTGTCCGTGGCAGGAGATGGTTGGATTCTGTGCAGATTCAGAAAGGGAAGCTGACAGAAGAACAAGAGTGAAGACGGGAGGGCCAAGCAACTGGCTCACTGGTGATGAGGGGCGCTGAGGAAGGAATAGGTCTGGGGAGGGAAAACCACGAATACATTCTGGAAATGCTGAGTGAGAGGTCAGTTCGTCCATCCAAAGAGCTGGATTGTAGGGCAATAGTCAGGAGAGACATTTGCAAGTCATCAGTGCGTGGGTGGCGCGCATGGTGCTGGCGTCTTGGGGGGTGAACTTGGATTCGGGAGAAGGGGTCTGAAGTCAGAGCGCCGAGGCATCCTAGTCTTCACAGTTGCGGCCCAGGAGGAAGATCCAGGAAAGCCCAGTGAGAAAGCATGAGTAGTGAGGTGCAGAGAGCAGAGACTAAGGAAAGTGTGCTGTCAAAGCTTCTGGAATGTCTGGAGGTCAGACTTGAATGCCCAATGCCTGCCGGAAGCTTCCCTGAAGAGGAGGGGCAGGGAAAGGCTGAACTGCACCACTTGGCCCCGACCTCAGACCAGGCATTACACGTCCTCAGGGGTGAGGGACCAAGAGGAGAGAGCTTGGCCCGGAGAATGACACCAAAGCTAAGGGAATGGAGGTGCCGCCCTCGTTTCTCCCTCTACTTTTCTGAGAATCCAAGGATTGGCCAGACAGAGTCAGTTCCATCCCCACAACTGACAGGTCTCCTTAAATGGAGTCTTACCCTCAGCAGGATTCTCCGAGAGTATAGCTCTGTGCGACGCACACGCACACGCACACACAGTCATTTAGCAGCTCTCCGTGTCCCACAGGATTAAAAGCCAAACTCTTGGGGGCACCTGGGAGGTCCAGTCCATTAAGTGTCCGGCTCTTGATTTAGGCTTAGGTCATGATCTCACAGTTTGTGAGTTTGAGCCCTGCGTCGGTGCTGTCAGCACAGAGTCTGCTTGGGATTCACTGTCTCCTTCTTTCTCTCTTCCCCTCCCTCACTCTCTCTTTCAAAATAAATAAACTTAAAAAACATCCAAACTCTTTAGCAAGACGTTCAAGGCTTTCCATGATGTGACACATTTTCAGAATCCTCTGCATCTCTGTCCTGTGGGGGCTCAGCTCTCGTTGGAGGGACGTATTTTTTTCCTCCATGGAGTGTTTGGCATATTTGTGAGTCCTTGGCAATGATGCTCACTCAAGAAGTGTCTGGGAATCCTCGGGCCACTTTCCCTACACTCTTCAGTTCCTCATTTCCCTGTGTAGCTTCCCTCCCAGATGGAAAGCTTCTGGAGGATGGGAGCAGAGACAGGTGGGTGGACCAGTTGGCAGGTCTGGGGTCCTCAACTACAGTGGACAGTTTTTAGTTTTCGAATGTACCAGAAGCCACCCTAATGCCTGCTGTAGGCACAGGACCCAGGTTCAAAAAATCATCCTATTGAGAGTGAAGGATGCAAAGCCTGGGTTCCTATCTAGGGGGCAGGGTACTCAGTATCTGTGGTGGCAGGATAGCCCCCACCTAGACGATTCCTGACAGTTCGAGTCTGATCTGATCTCTCAGCCCCATTAGACTTCTGTGAGAACCCTTCTATTCTTTGAACAATTCCCTTTTTATGTTTGCGACCGTCAAACTTGGGGCACCTGGATGGCTCAGTTGGTTAAGTGACTTCAGCTCAGGTCATGATCTCATGGTTCATGAGTATGAGCCCTACGTCAGGCTCTGTGCTGACAGCTGGTAGCCTGGAGGCTGCTTCAGATTCTGTATCTCCCTCTCTCTGCCCTTCCCCTGCTTGTGCTCTGTCTGTCTCTCTCAAAAATAAACATTAAAAAAAAAAAAAAAGACAGTCAAAGTTGATTTCTGTGGTTTTCAACCAGGTGCTCTGACTCATATAAGATGTAGAAACATTATCAGATTGGAGTCCCCTTGGTAGGGGAAGAGAGATATCGCATACAGGGACTCAGAAGTCACTATCAATGCTCTTTCTTGACCTGGATGATATGTACTTACGAATATACTTTCCTACTCTTCGAAACCTATATACGTATATGCATGTATGTATTATTTAGATGTAGAAAATATTTCATAATAACTACAAGCATCAAAAGAATGACTGGAGTGAATTGGAAATTGAGTGCTCATTAACTCAGGTTTCTACACACAACTCTGTTCATATCTGGGGAAAAGTAAACAGGTCCCACTTTCATTGAGTTGGTGTTCTAGATCAGGAATAAAACAGTCATTGGCAGCACCAAGCTGGATCTAGTGAGTGTGTTTGTGCCCTGAAATGCACTCTGTTCTGGGCAATGCTAGGTCAGACTACCAGCCTGACAGCCATTTGAAGTCAGCGGAAATTCTGAAACCAGTCAATAGCAGAATTATCACTAAGGGATGATTTATTACCTACATTTTAGTAGCCCAACTAGGAACGTTGTGAAAGAAAACAGAGGAGAGAAGAAGAAATATAAGAAAGTTGAAGGTATTTTGCTGCTGGGGTCAGAAAAAGAATTTTTAAGTACTTTTGGACATTGTTTTATATGTGCATGCTTATAAATGATCTTTCCTTAGTTAAGGGTGAATGATTAAAGCTTTATATGAAGACATGTAAGAAATTCTTTATTTGAGCATAAGGAATTATATAATTTCTGTTTTTATTAGCATCCCTACTCCAACTAAACATTTAAAACAGATTTGAAGGGGTCCCAAGTTATCATCAGCTGCCTGAGAACCCAAATGTCTCTATCTGATTCTGGGAAGAGGTGCATATTTGTCCTTCTTTATATTCTCTGCAGCTCCTCGAATGCTGTTAAAGAAATGATTGCTTCGTGTGGTAAAATCACGTCCTGGTATCATTGGAAGATTCAAACCAATGGACAAAATCCTGGCCTCCCTTACCAGTTCTACCACCAGATGGCAGCAAGTCACCTCTGATAGCATTTCCCTGCACGTAGGGTCGCTGCTGGGTTGGGGGTTAGGGGAGGAAATAGGGGTGTGTGTAGAGGCCATGGAAAGAGTAGGGGTGATGTTTTGACACGGAGAATCCTTTGTTGAAAAGAGAAAAAGCTGCCGAAGTATAACTCAGTTTTTCACAGTTCGAGCTTCATAAAGCACTGTGTCTATACAACTTGTTTTCAAAAATTATTATTATTATTATTATTATTATTTTGAGAGAGAGAGACACGCAGAGAGCGCGTGCACACACACTCATGCACAGGGGAGAGGCAGAGAGGGAAAGAGAGAGAACCCCAAGCAGGCACCGTCCTGCCAGCCCAGAGCCACTCAGGGGTCCAAACCCAGGAACAGTGACATCAGACCTGGGCTGAAATCAAGGGTCGGACACTTAATTGACTGAGCTACCCAAGCATCCCCAGGTTTCTTGTTGATTAACATAATTTAAGAATATCTTTCTACATATCCGTATTTCCTCTTGGCTTTTTATCCACAGTAGTTCTGAAATAATACAAACTTCTTTTGCTTTTATGGCCCAACGATTCCAAATTTAGAGACTTCTAATTGGCTTTTCTAACTGACATTTAAGAATATGAAGCCTGCTTCCCTCCTCACTGAAGGAATTTCTTCAGGGAGGCATTATTTTACATGGCAAGTTCCTTTTACTTCTCACACTAGCCTCTGTGAAGGAGTTTTTATTAACCCCATTTTATAGATGAGAAAACAGAGATAAAGAGAGGTAAAATAAATGGTTTCCTAATGACTCAGTGGCAGACTAAGGGTCTGAACCCTAAATCTGGTGGTCTCCCCACTCATGCATGTATGAAAGGGTTTCTCAACATTGGCACTATTGACATTTTGGACTAGATAATTCTTCGTTGGCAGGGACGTGGGGGGCCGTTGTTATCCTGCAAATTGCAGGGTGTTTAGCAGCGTCACTGGCCTCCACCCACTGGATGCCAGTAGCACCCCTCTATCCTACTTGTGAGGACTGAAAATGTCTGCGGACGTGGCCAAATGACCCCTGGGAGGCAAATATATCGCCACTGAGAACCGCTGATGTGTTGGAAGCTTCGGCTAGGCTTCTGCTTGCTGCAGACTAGTGCTGCCTTAGAGTAGGGAGATGGCGTCCTGCTAGGCATGGGCTTTTCAAGAGTCCTGTTTTGCCTTCTTTCAGCTGCTGTCCTCCCTAAGTGTGAGCTGGCCCCAGAGCCAAGAAAACATGCCTATTTAGATCAACCCCAACTTTTGAACCATATTGCATATTCCAGGGCCTGAGTGGGCTTCCTGCCAGTTCTCCTAGCTGATGGAAGGGTGGGTGGCCTCTGAAAGGAGGCCCAGGGTGCCTACTGAGGTGGGAGGGAGGTGGGTAGAGCTGGCCATGCCAGCTTGGTTGTTTGGATACAAATGATAGTACAACCTTCTGGTGAAAGATCATGCTGGAAGCGAAGGGTGGTGAGCTGTGGGCTGAGGGGCTTCATTTGTATCTTGACTCAGCTTTCAAATATTGGGGTGGTCCCTCTCCAGACCCCAGCTGCTGGCATAGCTGACGGGAGATGTGGGCATAGGTCACACATTCTGATACAGCAATTTGAAGACTTCAGAAGCTCCGTGTTTGCCAACATAGAAAGGCCCTCAGGGTTCCAGGCTTTCTTCTGAATCATAATTTCTGTAGAGAGATGTTCACAATATTTACTTTTCACTCGGTGGTTATTTCTCACAAACAGTTACCACATTTCTCTTGCAAAAGCAGAAAGAAGTCAAACCAATAAAGGTGCTTTGAGGAAGTGGGTGTATTCAACTCAAAATCATGGGTCCCTCCACCCCCCAAATGGGACAATCTTCACGATCTTCACATTAAAATGACCTCCAGATACACACAGTCACAAGTAGTGGAAATGCTTCACCTTATTTGGAATCATTTAAAGCACAAAGTCTATCCATAATCCCCATTAATGGATATTTATAATGTTTTTTTTTCAGTTTTTTTGTACATTATAAGTAATAGATGTCTATCACTGGAGGATAGTGCATCCACACGCTGGAACCCAAAGCCACTGTTACAGGGGCGTCTGGGTGGCTCGGTTGGTTGGGTGTCCGACTCTTGATCTTGGCTCAGATCATGGTCTCCTGCTTTGTGGGACTAAGCCCTGCTTTAGGCTCTGCACTGATGGTGCGAAGCCTGCTTGGGATTTTCTCTCTCCTTCTCCCTCTGCCTCCTCCCCACTCATGCTCTCTCCCTCTCTCTAAATAAATAAACTTAAAAAAAATCTTGCCTCATCTTTATAAACTTGCTACTGGTTGTAATGGTTGTTGTTTTTTAGTTTATTTATTTATTTGTNCTATGTGTCTGTTTTTGTGCCATTTAGTTTATTTATATATTTATTTGTTTGTTTATTTATTTATTTATTTATTTATTTTAAGAGAGAAAGTGTGTGTGTGCATGAGCAGGGAGGGGGCAGAAAGAGAGAGGAAGGGAGAGAATCCCAAGCAGGCTTTGTGCTGTCAGCACAGAGCCTGATTCAGGGCTCAAACTCACGAACCACGAGATCATGACCTGAGCGGTGACCAAGAGTCGGACGCTTAACTGACTGAGCCACCCAGGTGCTCCCAACATGAGCCAAGATTAACTTCCTTATTTACTTGTATCAACGTATTCTGAGCACATAGTAGGTGTTGGTGCTGTGTTAGGCACTGGATAATAAAAGTACATGTTTTGACTTCCAAAGATGTCCATTATAGAGCATTCAGCTTAAAAGGCCAGCTTACAGTGTACAATACAATCACATATATGCTATGATGTGTTTATAGAAATGTAGTAGTAAACATTTCCTGAATCTGGGGATTCACTATGCCTGAAAAATGCGACTAAGCACTTATACATGAGATCTTCACTTAATTCTTATATCTGTGAGATAGGTACTAGCCTCTCCATTATACAAGAGGTGAGTGAGATTTAGGGAGGTTAAGGCACATGGCTAAGTCACACACACGCCCTTACGTTGCGCAGTTGGGACCGACTCTAACTACAGAGACTGCCATCTCTGTCCCTGTGCTTTGTGGCTTCTCCAAGAGTGTGTACACACGAGGAAGAAGGTCTGTGCTTCTTCTTAGGTTTATGGGATTATTCGTTCTACTTTCTAAATGTTAAATAAACTATATAGTAAATTTGTCAACTTTCAGAAAAAAAATTTGTGATTTTGATTAAGACAGCATTTAATTTATAGAACACTGGGGTAGAATTACCATCTGTATCATTTTCAGGATTCCTGGCTAGGAATATGGCAGATCTTTCCATATATATTCAAGTTATTTCTGCCCTGCCCTTAAGTGTGATAATGTTAAACACATAGATTTCACACCTTTCTTGTTAAATTTACTTTTAGTTCTGGTTGCCACTTTAAAATGGAATTTCTTGGGGTGCCTGGGTGGCTCAGTTGGTTGAGCGACCGACTTCGGTTCAGGTCATGATCTCATGGTTTGTGGGTTCGAGCCCCGCATCGGGCTCTGTGCTAACAGCTAGCTCAGAACCTGGAGCCTGCTTCAGATTCTGTATCTCCCTCTCTCTCTGACCTTCCCCTGCTCACACTCTCTCTCTCTCAGAAATTAAAAACAAAACAAAACAAAACAAAAATCCCACAAAACATTAAAATGGAATTTCTTTCCAGTTTCCTTTTCTAACTGGATATTTCTGTTCTAAATCAAGGTAATCGGTTCTTGGGTGTTAATTTTTATCTAGCCACAGCATCAAACCATCTTATTTTTGTTTTTAAATTGAGGGAAAATTTATATAACATGAAATTAGCTATTTAAAAGTTAACAAATTCAGTGATATTTAGTACAATTTCAAGGTTGTGCAACTACTACCCCATCTAGTTTTAAAACTTGTTTATTTATTATTATTAGTAGTAGTATTTTATTTATTTCTGAGAGAGATAGAGAGAGACAGTGTGAGCAGGGGAGGGTCAGAGAGAGAGGGAGACACAGAATCTGAAACAGGCTTCAGGCTCTGAGCTAGCTGTCAGCACAGAGCCTGACATGGGACTCAAACTCATGAACCATGAGCTCATGACCTGACCCGAAGTAGGACGCTTAACCGGCTGAGCCACCCAGATGCCCCAAACCTTTTTTAAAGTTATTCATTTATTTTGAGAGAGAATGCGAGTGGGGCAGGGGGAGAAAGAGAATCCCAAGCAGGCTCCATACCATCAGTGCAGAGCCTGATGTGGGGCTCAAACCCACGAATCGTGAGATCATGACCTGAGCAGAAGTCAGATGTTTAACCACCTGAGCCACGCAGGTGCTCCT
>NW_027530512.1:483409-522235 GCF_008692635.1 Crocuta crocuta | reverse complement strand
GAACCCACGAACCGCGAGATCATGACCTAAGCGAAAGTCGGACACTTAACCGACTAAGCCACCCAGGCGCCCCAAGGTGCTCCTAGTTCTAAAACATTTAATCACCCTGAAATAACCCCCACACCCACCCCACCCATTAAGCTGTTGTTCCCCATGAACTTTTTTTTTTAATTGAATTTTAGAAGCCAGGGCTGTGAAGTCCATGCACACCTTCGGGTCATGTGACATTGCCACTGGGTGGAAGGGGCTGCAACAGTGCTGTGACAATGCAGACGATGGGTCTTGTCTCCTACATTGTGGGAAACCCCACAGATAGGGGTTTTCCAGATCCGCACTCAGAGTCCAACCTTCCTTCTTTGCAGCTAGCCTTCCTCCCTTTCACAATAAAGTGGAGGCTTTCTTCCTTCTTCTCCCGTTAGGACTAACTCCTCAAATGTCCTGGACTTTGCATGGAAAGCCCTGGATGTGTGTTTCGGGATGACCCAGGTAGAAAAATGAGACGGGTCTAAGGTTTCTCTGAGTCTTAGACCCATCGCCACCTCCATTCTCAGCCTGCTTGAAAATAGTTTGAGAGATTCGTGCTGAAATGACCCTCAGACCTCCTTTGGCCAGTCACAAGCCTGGGTCTTGCTGCCAAGGATAACTGATGCTTCCGCACGGCTGGAGCCGAGCTACGTGCTGCCAGGGCTGGCCAAGGCGCCCCGGGGGCTCGGCAAAGGTGGAGGGTGGGAGTGAGGGCAAACGTGCCCCAGCGCCAGCTTGGTTTCTGACTGTCAACACTCAGGGGCATTTGCATAATATATGTATATTATTTGTATAGACTGAAATTTATTTCAAATTCAATTTAGCTACACTTTCTTCATTCTATTTTTTAAATGCTTATGTATTTTGAGAGAGCGAGAGCGTGGTATTGGGGGGAAGGGGCAGAGAGAGAGACAGAGAGAGAGAGAGAAAGAGAATCCTAAGGGGTAGAGAGAGAGAGAGAGAGAGAGAGAGAGAAAGAGAATCGTAAGTAGGCTCTACACTGTCAGCACAGAGCCTGACAAGGGTCTCAAACTCACGAACCGTGAAATCATGACCTGAGCTGATGTCAAGAGTCAAACGGTTAACCCACACGCAGGTGCCCCAAACTTTTCTCATTCTTTAAAAATATTTCTATTAATAACACATGGGAACCTTCGCAGTGTTTTTACTGTTATTGTCAGTTTGTTTTTATTTTATTTCTCATGTCTATCTCTGGGTCTGGGGTTGCTCTGTGTGTGTCTGTGTGTGTGTGTGTCTGTGTGTGTCTGTGTGCAAGTACGTGTATTGATTTGAGTGTCATGACTTGGGCTCGGCACTGAGGACATTAGGCTAATGCCTTTCACATCTTCCGTGAGATCCCTTTAGGGAGGATTAGAAACCCAGCTCCCGTGGTCTTCCCCACCTCCCTCTCATGTGGATTCTTCTCTCTTTCCTTATGTGCAGCCACAGCTGGGGTTAGTTACTGCTGGTGGAATGAACTGTGGGGTGAACTGTGGGGTGAAGTGGGCTCACAAATGAAGAGTCAGCCCCCAGTGGGGCACAGTGGTGCCAGGAAACTTGTGACTTCTGCTATGTGGAAACCCTGTACCCTCTGACCCCTGCCTGGGGCTTTGGTATGTATTATAGACTGACTATTTGTGTCCCCCCAAAATTCCCATGTTGAAGCCCTACCTCCAGTGTGATGGTGTTCAGAGGTTCATAAAAATGCCAAGATCTGTTGGTGTGTTCATATTTTTCCTTGCTATAGTTTCTCCTTTATGAAAGTGGTTGCTGTATATTAATAACATTATAGCTTCGTGGTGAATTATAGGCTTTATCATTATAAAATGCCCTTCTTTGTTTCTTTTAATGTCACTTTGGGAAGTGATTAGGATTTGATGAGTCATGAGGTGGGGGCCCCTAGATAGGATTAGTGCCTTTACGTATGAGTCACGAGGGAGGCTGCTTCAGATCTCCCCTCTCCACCAGGTGAGGATACAATGACCCAGTGTCAGTCCACATGCTGGAAGAGTGCCGTCACTGGAACTGCCATGAGCTTTGACTTCCAGCCTCCAGAACTGTGAGAAATAAATTTCTGTTATTTAGGAGGCATCTATTTCTGTTATAATAGCCCAAAGGGACGGAGATAGAATCTACGCTCGTGTTCCGGGACCGTGGTATTATAGACTTGCATCTAAGCAGCAGTGAGTGAGGGCAGAGAACTGATCTAGAAGACATTCTAGGTGATGCCTGCAGGCCGGATCAGTTTTCCTTTTCATCCCCTCCCCAAGGTTGCTTGGACTGGTTAACCTGTCTTATATCTCTGTTTAGGTATATCTCTTGTATACATAGCAGAGGTTTTTCATTCTGCTTTGCTGGCCAGTCTAAACATTTTTTCTTTTGTTGGGTGAGTTAAGCATATTTACACAACTGGTATGATCAGTGTTTGGCTCAGTTCTGTCATATGTTATACGTCATAAATCGATTTTATCTTTTACGTATGTTGTCCTACATCTTTGGCCCTGTGGACTTGTTCATTCTCTGTCTTGATATACCTTTTGGTATTTAGGAAGGTTTTACTTTTGTTCTAACAGCTATCCTTATGGTCTTACCTTTATATCACGCATGTAGCACTTTCTCTTCTTTACTTTGGAGGTGGCGGATTGTCTTTCGATGCTTAATATGAACCATGTTAAAGTTAGGTGGTAACCTCCTCTCCCTACACCCTCCTTTTCTGCTGGTATTTTATGAAATATTCTTAAATATTTCATAATTTTTTTTGAGGGAGAGAGAGAGAAGGAGAGAGTACAAGCAGGTGAGGGGAAGAGAGAGAGGTAGATACAGAATCCAAAGCAGGCTCCAGGCTCTGAGCTGTTAGCACAGAGCCTGATGCGGGGCTTGAACCCACAAACTGAGAGCATGACCTGAGCCGAAGTCAAACACTTAACTAACTGAGCCACCCAGGTGCCACTTGATGAAATATTTTTATTCCCAGATGTTGCTTACAAGGCAGTCAGCATGCTAATTCTACCTTCCCTAGACACTCTCCATTCTTGCCTCATTTGTGGTTACACTGTATTTATTTACCCTGTCAGAGCAGGTAAGGCATCACATCCTATGTTGTTTCATTTATGACCAGCACTTGGTCTTAATTTTACAGGTAAATTTAGATTTGATACTCCCCGCTCGTGCTCATTTGGATGATTTCCAGTCTTTTTGTTTGTTTGTTTGTTTTCTAAAAACCAATATTTTTTTTGTAGCTTCCTCAGGAAGGAATTATAGAAAAAATACTCTTGAGTAGTTTTTGCATGTTAGTAAAAGTTTACCTGTGGCCTTTATACCTGAAGGTCAGTTTGGCTGGATACAATATCCACAGCTCATATTTTCTTTTCCCGAATGTCTTAAATATGTTATTCCATTATATTTTGGCAAAAAAGAATTCCTTTTGGAAGGTCCGAGGACAACCTCATTTTCTATCTCTTGTAACTGATTTCTTTGGTCTTTTTGCTTGGATGTTCAAACGATCCTTTTCTGTTACTACTTTTTTTTCAATTTTTAAAAAAAATTTATTTTTGAGAGGGAGAGATCATGAGTGGAAGAAGGCCAGAGAGAGAGAGAGAGAGGGAGACACAGAATCAGAAGGAGGTTCCAGGCTCTGAGCTGTCAGCACAGAGCCCGACGCAGAGCTCCAACCCATGAGCTGTGAGATCATGACATGAGCCAAAGTCAGACACTTAGCCACCTAGGTGCTCCTGTTACTACTTTTTAAAGTGAATTGAGGATTTTTGGAGAGAGGGTTGAGTCAGGAGAGTTTCTTCTTGACCCTAGAACTTTTGTTGTTTTTGCAAACTGATTTAAAAAAAAAAAACGGCTTGGTATTTTCTAATACCTGTTTCCTCTGCCTCACTCTCCTGTTTTGACATTTTCTGTCCTTTGCTCCTATTATTGTCCAATCCCATTCCATGTCTATCTATCCATTTCCAGTACTTTCTCTTCAGAGTGGGGCTTTTTCTGGAAAGGGGCTGTGACCTGTTAAGTTTTGAGAGTTTATAGGACTCAGACGTCTCTAATGCTGTCAGACATCATACCGTGGTGCAGGAGGGGCAGAGAGAGAGGGAGACACAGAATGTGAAGCAGGGTCCAGGCTCTGAGCTGTCAGCACAGAGCCCAGCTAGGATCTTGAACTCACAAACTGCGAGATCATGTCCTGAGCCGAAGTCGGTGGCTTAACTGACTGAGCCACCCAGGTGGCTCCCATTACCCCCACTTTTTATTTTTTTATTTAAAAAAAAAAAATTTTTTTTTAAATGTTTTATTTATTTCTAGGAGAGATAGAGAGACAGCGTGAGCAGGGGAGGGCCAGAGAGAGAGGGTGTCACAGACTGAAACAGGCTCCAGGCTCCGAGCTGGCAGTCAGCACAGAGCCCGACGCGGGGCTCGAACCCACGAACCGCGAGATCATGACCTAAGCGAAAGTCGGACGCTTAACCGACTAAGCCACCCAGGCGCCCCTACCCCTACTTTTTAATAGTAAACTTTATTCTTTAAGAATGTTTTATATTTAAGAAATATTGCAAAGGTGGGACAGAGAGTCCCACAGACTATGCACCACCTGGTTTCTCTGTTATCAACATCCTACTGCATTTGTATGGTACGTTCGTTTGAATTATTAGACCAACATCAATACATTATTATTCATTAAAGTCAATATTGTATTCAGACTTTCCCCAGCTTTCACCTAGTGTCCTTTATCTATTCCAGCAGGATGTAGGATGCTGCATTACCTGTAGTCATCATGTCCCCTTAGGCTTCCCTTAGCTGTGACAGTGTCTCAGACCTCCCTTGTTTTTGAGAACTGGTCAGGTATTTCATAGAATGTCCCTCGCTTGGGATTTGTCTGATGTTTTTTCTCACAATTCAATTGCCTAATGGGTTTTTGGGAGGAAGACCACAGAGGCAAAATGCTACTCTCCTCACATCATATCGAGGGTACACGCTCCCTCTATTTCCTTGCTCATCCTGATAGCCCTGGCCAGTCAGAGAAGCCAAGACTCCCCAACCTTGGATCAGATCTCAAAGGTAGAAAGCGGCAGAGCCAAGAATTGAACCCAAATTCAGTCAGTCTTACCTTGGAGCCTGTCCCCTTAACCACTCTGCCGTGCTAGGAATTGATTCACTAATTTAGCAAAGGCTGCACACCACCCTCTTCTCCAGCCCCACACTGTCTCCTCTCCCCAGAACCCTTCTCACAAGGGGTCATGCATCCCTTTTATCCTTGCTTTAAATGGAAGACGTCCACTCTTCCTCCGGGGCCAGGGGCCAAGCCATTTCCCCCTGGCCCACCTCCCCCCATCAGGTTGCAAAGAGCCCCCTTCCCCCCAGTGATGAATGGGAAGGGAAAGCGGAAGGAGAGGGAGGGTGAGAAGAGGAGGAGGAGGAGGGGGAGCCTAAGCGGGAGGAGGATGGCGTGGGGGCCAGAGTGGCAGAGCCACAAACCTTAATTTAATCACAGGGCCCCATGCTCAATTTAACAGACACAAGGGCTCAGAATGGGGTCCCTGTGTGGCAGTGAGGCAATCAGCCTGCTGCAGTTCCTGGGAAAGCATTAATTGCGGATGACAATGTGTAAACAGTGGGGATGAATGGAGGGTGCAGGTGTGAGCGGCTGGGGCCAGCTGGGGCTGTTTTCACACGAGCTGCGGCTCCTTCACCGCTGACCTGCTCCCCAGAACCAGATTAGTGGTAGTAGTTGGGAAACCGTTGAGGGTGTTGGCGTTTGGCACAGAGCAAGCTGTCGGGCGCAAAGGGGAGAAGCCGGAGGGGGGCTGGTGGGGAAGAGGCCTGGGAGAACCNACAGGCTGCAGGCTCTCTGGAAAGCAAGTCTGGACTGCTAATAACAGCTTAGGGGGTTGGACTTGGGTCAGGGCTTGGGGCTGCTGTCCACTTCAGCTAGGACGCCAGAGGTCGCTCCTTGTGGTCTTTGGGTCCTAGGGTCTGAGGGCCCAGGGATGTTCCTGGGGAGCCCGTGAAGCAGCATGGGATGAACAGCCTGATTTGGGTGGGAAGGCGATGGTTGTGAAGAACTGGACAGATGCTAAGAGGCAGATCCAGAGAAGCCCGGACACTCCACCACCTTTCATCTGAGCATACCAGAGCTTTTCCCCCCCAAAATGTAAAAGGGCAAATGTACATTTCCTGGCAAATGTAAAAACGGAGGCTCCTCGTGCACAGGATGGGGGTGAGTTCTCTGCAGGGCCGTAGCTAGCTCCCTAGAATTTGCCCGATCCGTTTAGAGCAGGCGCTGCTAGATTTTGGCACATAACATCCTGTAACAATGATAACGCTGCTTATTATTAGTAGAGATTCTACTTCTTGAGCTCTTCGGTGTGCCAGGCGCTCTGCTCAACACTGTACTCGTGTAAACCCGTGGGTCTGCCTCACAGGCAGCTTCCGGTGTTTCTCTGTCTTCCTAGTTGTTTTGTGACTCTCTGGGAACAGAGGCAATGTCCCCCATTTCTCTGGTCTCTCCTGTGATTCCTAGAACTCACGTGGGCCCTCAGAAATCCCAAGGGTTCAGCCTTTATCCTGTAGGCAGCGGGGGTCCATGCCTGTTTTAGTACTTGATGGTCTTTGCGTTTCAGATAGTGCTGGCCACAGGGTGAGGACTCTGAGAGTGGAGGAATGGCTTGGTAGAAGGTTTGAGGGAGCTGCAAAAGACCAGGTGAGGAGTGGGGACAGGGCAGGGCAGTGGAGTTGGGGAGGAGAAGGCTGACTTGAGAGACCTTGAGGAGATGAATTCCTAGGACTTCAGGGTTGGTTGGGTTTGGGGCGTGATGGCCAAGGGCTCCGGCTTGACCGGCTGGCTAGGGGGTGGCCACAGTACCTTGCCCCTGGCACGAATGCAGCTTCATAGTAGAAGATAATGAGTTGAACCTGGAATGGCTTCTGATGGTTACGTGGACTCAAGGCTGGTGATAGCGAGACTGAGAGCCAACAGAGGCCCGTGCGAATTTGCTGAAGGAGGGTCAGCATGCAGGGGCCCCACATCTAGTCTCGGCTGAGGGCGCCGGGCCAGGCTGAGTCCCCAGCAGGGAGGACTGGTAGGGTAGGCTCTGCCCAGGAGTGCCAAGCTCCTTCTGGACACCTGCTGGGTGCCAGGCCTGGAGCTGGGGCGCAGGCAGGGTAAACTGGTTGTGCAAACTGGCTTTGGGCTCAAAAGAAGGGGAAAAAAATCAAGTTGGCATTTAAGTATCTCATGCATAAGCCAAGGAAAACAACACACAGATGCAAATCGAACTCAGAATCTTGAATCCATGTTTTCTTCAGGTAGCCTGTTCAGTTACAGGCTGAGAGAGAGAGAGAGAGAGAGAGAGAGAAATTGTTTTTTCTCCTGCAAAGCCAGGCAACAGAAATGAGGTTAGAAATGGAAGTAACTCTCCGACCGAAAGAAGGACAATGGTAACCTCCCTATATTTGGGGGTCATTTGTCTATTTTAGTTTTAAAATCATGGTTTCTAGTATCATGGTGCTGGAGCCAGAGCCTGGGATCAGATCAATTGCCAGTAAATTTGGGCAAATTTACTTAAGTGCTCTCTGCCTTAGTTTCCCCAGCTGTAAGATGGGGATAATGGTACCTGCTGCATGTCACTATGAGGAGCATCACAGGAATTCCTGCATGTACTTGCTTAGGGGCATGCGGACTCATTGTAAGCATCACTAAATATTATTATGGCAACGAGGTGTTTCCTGGCTTTTCGTGCCTCAGCCCAAGGAAGGCTTTTTTTTGGGGGGGGGGAACCCTCTAATTTTTAAAACAATTTTTAATGTTTATTTATATTTGAAAACAGGGAGAGATAGTGTGTGAGCAGGAGAGGGTCAGAGAGACAGAGACAGGGACAGAATCCAAAGCACCCTCCCGGCTCTGAGTGGTCAGCACAGAGCCTAAAGTGGGGCTTGAACTCACAAGCCATGAGATCATGACCTGAGTTGAAGTCGGATGCTCAACTGACTGAGCCACCAAGGTGCCTCGGGAACCCTCTACCTTTTATGCCACATGAGTCCTGGTACTGGCTGTCACCCCAGTTTCTTGGGCCCTCAAGATGAAGTCCTAAAGAGAGGTCAGGATGGCCCAGAAATTCATTCTCCCACTCTTCCACCTGAGATGCTTTATCTCTGTAGGTCAGACTTGAACGGTGCTTCCTCCGTGTTGGGATTTCTTGAATCAGATAGAAAAAATTGACGGGCAGAGACAGAGTAGTTAACTATCTTGGCAAGTGGGGACATTAAAGGAAGAATCATCATCGTCATTTCATATAGAGACATTTTAGCAGAAGGGACATTGGACATTGATGATTTTTGACCTTCAAACATCCATTCACCTACTGTAGGTAATGGCTCCCAAGTTTTTGCTGCCTACATCTCTTCTCCGCAGTCAGCCCCTGACTCAGAGCTGAAGCCCAGTGGAAGCCAGTCAGGGTTTTTCCTTCCTCCAGCCCCAGTGATTGAACCCCGTGCCTCAACCAGATGCAGCAAGGCACAAAGAGACACACTGGGCTTCTGGGACAGAAGCGGCTGTCCCTTTCTGCTGAACTCTAATCTGAGAGGACATCATGGTGGAGGTGGTGCTGCCAAATTGCTGTCAGATCGAGCTTGAAGTCAACAGGCAGGAAGGCAGAGTCAAAAGATGAGGCTGTTATTTGAATTCCAAGTCCAGCCATGTCTGAAGTCTCTTGCTTTTCTTTCTTTCTTTCTTTCTTTTTTTTTTAAAGGAAACCTTTTAAATTTAGAATTTAGATTTATAGAAAAATTATGAAAATAGTACTGAGAGTCCCCATAGACCCCAAACCCAGTTTCTCTTATTATTAACGTCCTATATTAGCATGGTATATANACATTGGGGTACGTGTGCTCCTATGCCTCAGCATTTCTGTATCCCTTGGGTAAATTCCTAGCAGTGCTATTGCTGGGTCCTAGGGGAGTTCTAGTGTTCGTTTTCTGAGGAACCTCCACACAGCATGGTATATATCTTAATGAACGAAGTGATACTGAAACATTCTTATTAAATAAAATTCATATTTTATTCGGGCATTTCTAGTCGTCCTGCAATGGCCCCTATAGATCCCAGCAGCCCATCCGGGACACCGCACTACATTTAGTTCTCGCGTCTCCTTAGGCTTCTCTTGGCTGTGACGTTTTCTCAGACGTTCCTTGTTTTTTGTGACCTTGACACCTGTGAGCAGTACTGGTCAGGGATTTTGTAAACTGCCCCTCACTTGGGGTTTGTCTAATGTTTTTCTCGTAATTAGACTGCGGTTATCTTTTTCCAGAGGAAGACCACAGAAGTAAAGCACCTCCTCATCGCAACATATCAAAGGTACATTGCTGTTAACATGACTTATCCCCGTTAATCACCTCGCTGAGGTTGGGTTTGTTAGCTTTCTCCATTGTAAAGTTACTTTTGGGGGGGAGCTGGGAGAAAGAGAGATCATGAGCAGGAGAGGGGCGGGGGAGAAAGAGAGAGAATCTAAAGCAGGCTCCACACCCGGTGTGGAGCCCAGCATGGGGTTCAGTCTCACGACTGTGAGATCATGACCTGAGCTGAAATCAAGAGTTGGATACTCAACCGACTGATCCACCCAGGTGCCCCGTAAAGTTACTTTTTAACCCCCCTTCCCATACTGTACCTTTTGGAAGGGAGTTAGCATGTGTAGCTCATGCTTAAGGAGTGGGGATTTATGTTTCTTCCCTTTGAGGATAGAGTAGCTACATAAATTACTTGGAATTCTTCTGCGAGGGAGATTTGTCTCTTCTCCCTGATTTATTTATTTGATAATTTATTTATATAAATATAAGCTCCTGTGTATTTGTTTTATACTTTGGGACATCAGCCAACACTATTTTGTTGCTCAAGTTATTCCAACTTTGGGCATCGGGGGAGATCTGTCAGTTGACTCCCATCACTGTGCTCACTTCTCGGTGACATCAGCTAGCCATTCCTTCTCAGTCAGTTTAGATCAGGTTTCCGTCACTTGTAAACAAAAGATTCTTTATTATTTAAAAAAAAAATTTTAATGTTTTATTTATTTCTGAGAGAGAAAGAGACAGCGTGAGCAGGGGAGGGTCAGAGAGAGGGAGTGACAGACTCCAAAACAGCCTCCAGGCTTTGAGCTAGCTGTCAGCACAGAGTCCGACGTGGGGCTCGAACCCACGAACCATGAGATCATGACCTGAGCCGAAGTCGGATGCTTAACCGACCGAGCCACTCAGGTGCCCTCAAAATATTCTTTAAAAATTTTAAAAGAAGAGAGAGTCCTTGGGTTATATTGCTTGTTGAGAATCTCACACGTTTCTGATATCAGTGCAGCTTAAGTGACAATTTTACACTGGAAAGCACTGATCTTCCCTTAGGCTGTGGCAAACACTTTGCTGAACATTGTAATAATATCAGGAGGCTCAGGAGATTGGGGCTGTGTGTGGTTCAAGTTCCAGCCTTGTGGTCTTAGACAAGTCATGTAATCTCTGGGTTTTAAAGGTGGCACAGAGATGAGAAAGGATTAAATAACATCACATCATTATGAGTTGATCCAGAGGCTAAGACTTTGCCTCTTGTCTGCTAAACCAGCTGTTGGGGAGTGTAAAGGAAGTTCACAGAAAGCAGGGCTGCCAGATAAAATACAGGACACCTCGTTAACTTCAGACAAATAATGAAAAACTTTTGTCTAAGTATATCCCAAGTATTACATGGGAATATACTTACATTAAAAAAAAAATCCGTTGTTTATCTGAAATTCAAAGTTAACTAGGTGTCCTGTATCTTTATTTGCTAAATCTGGCAAACTTACCCCAAAGGCCCTTCCCATTTTTAGGCTCCTCAGGGCATGGACTGCAGGCAAGGGACTCTGTAGCTCCAGCCCCACTTAGGAAGGAACTTGAGCCGTGCAGTATTTTGGGAAGAGTAGGATTTTGTGGTCAGACTCTCATGAGTCAAACCTCTGCTTCATTGCTTTGGGCAAATTGCTCAACCATTCATTCTGAGCCCTGTTTCCATACTTCATCGTTCAGGCAGTTGATAATTCGTGGATGCCGTCGTAACACTTTACAGGGGTTCTACGAGGCATATATGAGCTCTGGATCTGACACTCAGTGGGCTCTCAGTCAATGGTGGCTGCTACTGGTGTCACTCTTATCTGGACAGATAAACAGAAAGTCCTGAGAGGGCAAGAGAGAAGATTCGAGGTCATGGTAAGTCACCCTCCTCACTCCCAATCTGTCCCCTTCTCTGAGCCAGCAGGAATGCCAAATCCCAGAGGCAGAGGCCAGGGTGTGGCTGGGGCATATGGGCACTCTGTGAGGACCTCTGTGGGCCTGGGCTCTTTGCTGAGGATCAGCATCTCATCGGGGCCCAGCTTTCCAGGGTCTTGGGGTCCTCAAGATGGAGCTGGGCCTGAGGTTGAAGGTAGAAGAGTCTAGAAAGGGCTATCTAGGGAGACAAGAGAGAAAACTAGTCCTTGGGGGAAGGTAGCCTTACTCTTCACAAGGAGGGCAGGTAGGTACAAATGATGATAGCTACATTTATTGAATACTTAGCATGTGCCAGACACTATTTTATGTACTCCCCACTCATTTTAAGATGTAACTGATAAATAACACGGTAGTAGCCTGAGGTATACAACATAATGATTTGATACATGAATGGACTGCAAAATGCTCACCACAAATCCACATACTTACAAGTTTTTCCTTCTGCTGAGAACTTTTAAGATTTAGTCTCTTGGGGCGCCTGGGTGGCTTAGTCGGTTGAGCGTCCGACTTTCGCTTAGGTCATGATCTCGCGGTTCGTAGGTTCGAGCCCCGCGTCGGGCTCTGTGCTGACTGCCAGCTCAGAGCCTGGAGCCTGTTTCAGATTCTGTGTCTCCCTCTCTCTCTGACGCTCCCCTGCTCACGCTGTCTCTCTCTCTCTCTCCTAGAAATATATATATATAAAAAAAAGATTTAGTCTCTTAACCAGTTTCAAATATATGTACAATACAGTATTGATAAAAATCGTCACCATGCGGTATGTAACATTCCCACAACTTATTTATCTTCTAAGTGAAAGTTTTCAGCTTTTGACCACCTTTCAGCTTTTAAACTGCACCCCCCTGCCCCCACCTGCTGCTGGTAACCACCGATCTGTTCTCTGTATCCATGAATTTGGAATTTTTGTTTTTTGTTTTTTTTTCTAAAGTTTCCACATATGAGTGAACTCATACAGTATTTGCCTTTCTCTGTCTGACTTATTTCATTTAGCATAGTGCCCTCCAGGTCTATCCATGATGTCAGAATTTCTTTTTTATGGCTGAAAAATGTTCCATTTTGTGTCTGTCTAGCTATCATCTATCCATCTACTTTCTTTATCCATTCATCCACTGGTGGACACATAGGTTGTTTCCAAGTTTTTGCTAGTGTAAATAATGCTGCAATGATCATGGGGTACTGATACCTTTTTGAGGTAGTGATTCTGTTTCCTTTGGGTGTATTTCCAGATGTGGATTGTATGGTAGTTCTATTTTTAATTCTTTTACCTTTCATATTGTTTTCCATAGTGGCTGCACCCATTTATGTTCCCACCAGCAGAGCTGGATGGCTCCATCCTCCCTACGGCCTGGCCAGCACTGATCTCATTGTTTGGATGATAGCCATTCTGATAGATGTGAGGTGTCATGGACATTTAATGTATTACTTCATTTAATTCTCATACTTCCCCATTTTTTGGTGGGGAGACTGAGCCACGGAAGGGTCAGGAAACTTGCCTGAGGTCACACAGTAGAAGGGAGAGCCAGGCAGCTGTGCCCTAGCTACAGCTCTGATCTGAGGGCCAGCCTGGCAGGCCTGAGAGTCACCCAAGCCTTTGGCCTCAGTTAACCAGGGGAACTGCTGAGCGCCAGGCATCGGCTAACACAGTGCAGATCTTGTTTCACTCCGTGCTCACAATAGCCCTCCGAGAGGATGTGATTGTATCTTCACTGCACGGAAGACTGTGAGGTTTATACAAGTTGCCAGAGGCCATAATTTACAGGGGCCATGATTCACATGTGAATTTCCAACTTGCAGGTGCCTGGACGTGTCAGGGAGGGGAGGAGGAGGCCAGGGATGACCTTTCCCCTCCGTGCCAGCCCTAGGAAGAGGTGGAAGTGCCTGCCTTGCACCTTTGATTTATAGTTTAGTCCCAGGGGTCAACTAGAGAAGCCACTGGAGGATTCTATTAAAGAAAAAAAATCACTTTGTAATTTATAGTAGTGAAAACAAACCCAAACAAGAAACCCCAAGCAAACAGGAAGACAATGTACATGTCCAACAACGGGGTGGAGGGGGGGACCAGTTCAGTCAATTATGATACAAGGCCTTACCGTGTGTATATGCTTAACAATATTTTCAGACTTACCTAGAAAAATGCTCCAGAGAAAGCAAAAGCGGGAGATAAAACTGTTGACATGGCATGATCCCGACCAAACATTGACAATTTTATATACCTAGAAAAAGACTAGATGAATACACTCTTGACCGTTGGTCGTGGTTATCTCCCAGCTGTGAAATTTTAGGGCAACTTAAAATTTCTTAATTACACTATTATGTACTTGCCACATAACTTGCAAATCAGTTCAGTGGCTCACAGACCACTGGAGTCGAAAGCCAACAAGGTGGTCTCCAACCACGGCATTTGAACGGTGGGGAAACTGAGACTCGAGCCTGGCCAGGGGGTTCAGGCAGGCTGATGAGCCTCCCGGGAGTGGGCTGAAGCCCGCGCGCATCCAGCACGCGTGAGAGAGGGCGGCCGCGTGCGGCGCCCCCTCCAAGGGGCACAGCTAGAGCATCGGGGAGGGAAAAGGGGAGGGGTGAAGGTGGATGGGGGCTGTGTGGATGCGAAGATTGGGGACCTTTCAAAAATGGAAACCAGATGAGCCTTTCAAAGGGGAGCCCATTCTCCACGGCACTCTCCTTTGTTGCTGGCGTGTGAGGCTGCGGCAGCTGCGCCCTCGCCCCCAGCCCACAGCCCCGATGGGGCGGACACGGATAACTGCATTAGATGCACTCAGCTCTTTTCAATGAAACGCTCTTGTTGGCGGCACAATAGCGGGAACAGGGCAGCAACCCCGGGCCGGGCCGGGGCCGGGGGCGCCCTGCCTTCCCCGCGGAAGGCCGAGAGGGCTCTCATTTTTCAGGGCTAGGCTAATTGACGTTTGGCTGCAGCGTGGCTCAAAAGAAAAGGCCGAGCTCCTCAAGTCCACTTCCACCGGAAATGAGGCTGCCCCTCTCCTCCCCCTGTGGGTCGGTCCCTGGGGGCGCAGCTGGGGACCACAGGGCAGCAATCGCTCCCTCCCCGGTGTTGCGTTGGCTCCGAATATAAGGTGTCCTGAAGGTTTGTCCCAAAGGGCTGGGGCGCCCACGGCCTTCAGTTTCCGAGGGAGAAATACACTCCGGGAAGGAGGCAGGTGACAGCTGCAGTGTAAAAGACAGTTTCAGGGCTGGAAGACCCCGTTAGTGATTACCAAATGCCACCTTCTTTTAGTGGTTCTCATAAAGATAGCCCAGAACATTCTTTATACGTTGGAGGGGAGGGGGGAAAGGAAAGAATGGTATTTCTTGTCCCCCAACAATGCTTTGTCTAGGAGTGAGTTTTTGCAGGTGCGGAACCAAGGTTTAGAGAGGTTATTGGTTTGCTAAATCGCACAGCTGGGTCCAGGCAGAGCTGGAGTTTGAACCTAGGTCTATTTGACTTTAAAGCAGGGTTTCCCAACCTGGGCCCTGTGGGCATTTTGGCCTTGAGAACTCTTTGTTGGGGGTGCTGTCCAGCGCGCTGCAGGCGGGCGGCATCCCTGGCCCTCCCCTTCTGGATGCCAGCATCACCCCCTCCCAGTCGTGGCAACCCAGCCTACGCGGGCCGTTGCCAAGGTGCCCTGGCGGGCCTTCACCCCTGTTGAGAACCCCTGTCTGAAAGCAATCCTGACACGCTTGTGCGCTGGTGGGCTGGTTTTGCTTTGGCTCAGTATTTCATCCGAGCATGAAAATTGGGGAAACCCATCTCATCAGCAGTGTGGGATCCCGGTTTTCATAAAGGTTGGCCCTGCGGTTTGTAGAGGGTGTGGCAGAAGGCAGAAGAAGGGTTGGCTCAATCAGGCTAGGGCCCCGTTGTCTGGACTGCAGAGCCCAAAGTTACGCTGAGTGCTGGAGTCATTTTGAATTGGGCATTTGTCTGTCTGGGGTGGGCTTCAGCCCCCTTAACTGCTCTCCCCCATTTCTTTCTGCCAAGACCGTCGCACAGGGGGTGAGCCGGCCTTCTTCCTCCATTCACTCTGCCAAAGAGCAAGACTAGCCTTGGCCACCAGAAGGGCTGAAATGTGAGAGAGTGCAGCCAGCGAAGGCAAAAGGAGAAAAGGTGATGTCACCCATACAAAATAGAGCCTGAGCCTCATTGTGACATAAGAGGACCTTGTTGCAGCCACTGGCCCCACTGGTGGCCCACAGTGGTGGGAAAGGGGCTTTTTACCCTGATTTTCGGAAGTAAGTGCCTCACAGCCTTTTTGGCTGCAACTTGGGAGTAGATGGTGGGAATCCTTCCTCCCGCTCCTTGTCTGGCCGTGGCCTGCAGCTGCTTTAACTTACTAAAAGGCTCAACTGCCCTGTCCCCAGAGCTACTCAGGTCACTCAAAAGCCAACTGCAGACTCAGGGGCCACACTGATCTGTGGCGGCCTCTTTCAATTCAACTGCCTCCTTCTCATTAGACAGAGTTGATTAATAACTGGACGCCATCATATTTGTTTTCCTAATTCTGACCTTCCGACTACCCACGTGGCTGCATTGACTTCTTATTGGAAATGCCCTTTATGAAAGGCCCCTCTGGGAAGAGTGTCAGATTTAAGGGGAAGTCAGAGACATGAGGGCCCTATAGCCTTTAGGCTTGTCCTCAGCACCCGCTCAGGACTTCAGCTCACGGAAGGGGGCTCAGAGACTTGTGGTGGGGGCTTTTCCTTTCTGACTGAGCCCTGTCAAGATACGGTAGAGGTAAGGTTTCGAGGAGTTAAAAGAGAAGAACAGGGGCGCCTGGGTGGCTTGGTTGGTTAAGCGTCCGACTTTTACTTGGGTCGTGATCTCGCAGTTCGTGGGTTCGAGCCCCGTGTCGGGCTCTGTGCTGACTGCCAGCTCAGAGCCTGGAGCCTGTTTCAGTCTGTGACTCCCTCTCTCTCTGACCCTCCCATGCTCGCGCTGTCTCTCTCTCTCTCTCTCCTAGAAATAAATCATTTAAAAAAAAAAAAAAGAGAAGAACCAGACACCTGGGGAGAAAGGAAACGGGGAATTGGGATAGCAAAGAACCATCAACATTTCAGATAATGAAGGGCTGGGACTTTTGAGCATTGAATTTTGTCTTTGTATCTTGTTCTTTCTCTAATGTGCCCACAGGCACTTGGGGTGAGTGTAAAAACATGTAGGTGCAACACACGCGCTCACACGCACAGACTTCGTTTAGTTTGGCATAGGAGTCCCATCTCTTCTGCTTCCTTTTATGTTCCCAGTGACACATATTTGGTGGCCACCATGTTCTCTAAAAGGACGATATCAAAAAAAGAAGACATGAAAAGAAGACATGAAAATAAGCGTGTGCGAACATGCGTATATGTCTCTACCGCGTGTGGACGCTTGTTTTCTTTGCGCGCCCCTTCCCCTGGGTGGTTCACACTTGCCCTCCTTTTGCTGAGATAATTTGCACTCTCCAACTTCATTAGTTGCAACCCCCTCCTGCCCTGGGACAAAAAATGGGGCCGAAGTGTTCAAAAGAACACATGGAGACCCCATTAATGCTGGCCCTAATTGTGCCAATTCAACCCCCTCAATAACTCTAATTAAAACCTGTCTTGTGTGGGGCGCTGAATGGCAACACAGCTGTCTTTCCAAACAATCACATAACAGAGCTAGAGAAAAAAAAAAAGGTCTCTACATGCAATTTTTGGTGGTGGTTGTTATGGAAAGGGTCAATGGAGGGGATTAAGACAGGGGTGCCGTGAGAGTGAGGCACCTTGAAAAAAGTCTTCTATGTCAGGTCACAGTTTGAAATCTGAAGACCTTTAGCTTTCCCCCCAGTTTCCCCCTCCCCCTCCTCCCCCCAGGCAGGAACACCTGCAAACTGACTGGAAGGGGCCATGACCACCAGACACATGGATACCACAAGTCGACTAAAACATCTGAAAGAAAAGGGGGAAAAAAATCCGACCAACAAAACCGCACACCAAACACCGAGAATGAGTTTTTTCTCTGCTTCCACCCTTGTCTTTTAGGACCCAGCTGCACTTTGCTGGGCACCATAAATAACTCTGCAATTACATTAATTGGTTACATATTTGTTGACACCGAGGGCGAAGCCCTTGAGGTTGGGGGAGGTGGATTGCAGCTACAACTTAACACTCCTCCACTCAGCCATCCCTCCGAGGCTGATTTCCAACCACCCCGTTCAGTTTTTTTGGATGGAGGAAAGCAGTGCACGGACAGGCCCTTGCGGAGTAAGCTTTGACAGCCCCCAGTCAGACTCGTGTCTCATCTGCTGGCTGTCCCTGGATCCATTCTTCGAAGCACTGGGTTTAGAAGTTATATCCCATGATGGGATAGCTTGAGAGACGGGTTCCTGGCAACACTTGATGGAGCTTAATTCCCTTTGAGGCAGGGGGTGTGGTGGGCTCATTGTCAGGCATATTGTTTGGATCAAATGAGAACTGGCTAGACTTTTGTCTGAATCCACAAACCCATCTTGGGCTCTTCTAATGGCTTGGCCCACCCTACAGAGTCTCCTGAATTCCCTTCCTTGGGAAGCAATAGGATCTTAGTTACAACCTTCAGTCTACCTCAGTCAGTGGACGAGACTTGGGGAGTTCTGCCTGAAAACTGGCTCTCGGTCACCCAGAAGGACTTCACTGAACAAGGTGGAGGGTGAGCGGGGGCACGTAGAAGAGGCTCAGCGCTAGGTGCCAGCTCAAAGCTGGCTGAGGACCAGAGACTCAGAACTCATTTCCCCTCTGCCAGAGCTAGAATGGGGGCAATTCCTCTGGGATCGTGGCCCAGGGCTGGGTGGGGGGTGGCTGAGAGTGTGTCACAGACACTGATGTTGTCTTAGAAGTGGGCCTGCCGAGTGGTCGCTCAGAGCCATCCTTGGAGGAGGGCCCATGTCTATCTTGCTCCTGGCTGTAGCCTCAGCGCCCGGCATGAGCCTGGCACGCATCTCATCAACATTAGGGTCTCATCTAATGTTGGGTGGTGGATGAAGACCTGACGTTCTGGCTTCCAGGTGTTCTGAGCGCTCAGTAAGGAAGGAATTACATCAAGCTGAAGTCACGAGGTTCACTTTTGTGTGGTACAGTGGAAAGGAGGTAGGCTTTGGAGCCAGCAGATCACGACAGGGATACATTTACTTTTCAGAGCCATTATAAGGATAAGTAAGCTCGTGTAAGGCAAAAACAACAGAAATTGTTTCCTTTCTCTGTGAAACCAGTTAAGAGAAGGACTTTTTGAATCTCGGCCTCTGCAAAATAAGGATAAGGTAGTCCTACAAATTAGCAAATGGGAAAGCATGGCCTCCGGGCACGCACCGCCCATCTGCAGGTCTTTGTTCTTCCTTCGGCCTTGAATGTGCTACTCAGCAGATCTCTGCAGGGCTCAGTCCCTCACTCCTTCAGATCCTTGCTCCAATGTCACCTATTGGGGTGGTCTTCCTCTAGCACTCTATCCAAAATAGCAACACCCCCCGCATCATTTTCTACATCCCTTACCTGCTTTGCTTCCTTATAGTGCTATCAGCCTTTGACACATAACATATTAGTTGATTTGTTTGTTACCTATCTTCTCTTATTACATCTTGAGTTTTATGAGAATAGGAACTCATTTGTTTTGTTCATTACTGTATCCATAGCACCTAGAACAGTGCCTGACTTATAATAGATGCTCAGTCACTATTTAGTGAATGAATGGATGAGGTAGTGACTGGCCGATCACCTAATGGGAAGAGAATACCTAGCCCTAAATATTTGTTGGGTCAGTTACTTCATAATATGCACTGTGAAGGGTGGCCCTTCTCTATTTGGTTCCCGACCTGGGGTTCCTAGAGCAGAGGTTAGGATCATGGTCTTTGGACCCAGACGAATCTGGATTCAAATCTTGGCTCCACCGCTCAATAGCAATGTGAGCTTGGGATAATTGCCCAGGGCTTCTGAATCTCCCTTTCCTCAACCAAAGATTATAAATGGTTGCTACCTCGAAGTCTGTGGGGTGATTTGAGATGTTTGAGAAATGTCTATGACAATTCTTGGCACAAAGTGTATGTAGGACAAATAGTGCACCACTGTCATCATGGTCATCATCATTATTTATTTGACCCCGAGACCCCTCCTCACTGAGGATGGGGCTGAGGTAGGCATGGCAGTACCATGGGCAGAAGAGACAAAAGGGAATGGAGACTTTTAGCTTGAATTTCTCTCCCCAGCGAATCACACTCAAGGGTGATAGGCCAAACCCCTTTTTGCCAATTTTTATTCCTTTGCTCTCTTATTCTTAAAATTTGCACTGGTTGCCAATGGCATAGTCATGTAGATGCAGAAAGACCACAGATTCCTCACAGAGGTTATTCTCTTGAGCTTGAACAGCTGGTGCAGAAGGTCCCCAAATGGTATGTGAGTCGTTATCACCCTGGCAAGGAACTGACTCCTATTCAAACAGGAACAGGTTTCTGTCCGAGGCCAGAGTAAATGCCACCCCTTCAAAGAGGCCAAACAGATGAGTCAGGAACAGATAAATCTGAGTCTTGTTTTTCAGTTTCCCCAGGAGGTTGTTAAGTGGGCACACCCTCATTCTCTCACCAGCCACCAAGATGGTGGTCATAGATGTGGGCTAAGGAGATTGATTTTTCTGGGGACTCTTGGACTGTCAGTCCATATTTGAACCTCTAAATTTTCTGGGACATGTCAGCATGTATCTACCTGTTGCCCCTGTACTCGGCTATATTGTGTGATTATGTCACGTTTATATGTGCATATGGAAACACATGATACACATATACACCCTAGTCACCCCCGGCTTTGCAGGAGTTGGAAACAATGTGGGTTTTGGAATTATCTAGATCTCACCTTCAAATTCTAGTTTTGCCATGTGGTAGCATCGTGACTCAGGTCAAGTCACTCATTCTCTGTAAAAGCATAACTAGTTACAAGGTCCTAGGGGCACTTGTTGGATTGAGCACTGGGTGTTATATGGAAACCAACTTTACAATAAACTATGAAGGAAAAAAAAAGCTAGGGGCAAGTCCAGTGTCGCTCCATCTGTGTGAACACCTTATGCACATCAGAAGGGGCTCTCCTCATCTCTCCCAGCAGGAGAAATGGGGTTGGTTAAGCAAAAACTGGGTTGTGATGTCTTGTACTGTTTGCCTGTTCCTAATAATTAACGAAATATATTGTTTAACTAATACCTACCCTCACAAGCTAAGCAGGAAGCCTAAAGATTCCGGCAAAAAACTGAGTTTTAAAGATAGTATTAATGGGGCGCCTGGGTGGCTTAGTCGGTTGGGTGTCCGACTTTCGCTTGGGTCATGATCTTGCGGTTCATGGGTTCGAGCCCTGCGTCGGGCTCTGTGCTGGCTGCCAGCTCGGAGCCTGGAGCCTGTTTCAGTCTGTGACTCCCTCTCTCTCTCTGACCCTCCCCTGCTCACGCTGTCTCTCTCTCTCTCCTAGAAATAAATTAAAAAAAAAAAAGATAGTATTAATAATATACTCTAAAATAGTCCAATATGGTCTTTCAAGCAAAAACAATGACAATGGCCAAACTGATACTTCTCTCATTTCTCTTCCGGGTTGTACTTTTCAGCCAGCCACATTGCGAGGTGCAAACAATGATCTGGTGAGAAATCAGTGATAAAAACAAATGGAGATTATCTTCAAGTCTACCTGAAATGTGAATTTATAGCAACTCTCACACAGAGTCTTGTCCTAAGTAATTTTGTCTTGAAGTATTGCAAGTGATAAATGGAAGCCCTCGTGGTGAGTAAAATGTAAAAATATCAGTTATTTCGTGTTTCTCGCTTTTAAAATATTCTGTGTGCTGTATACATCATGTATCAGCACAGATAGTACATTGTAACTAGATATGTAAATATATATGGGGGGATGAATGCTTAAAACATTTTTACTGATAGAGCATTCAATATAAAAAATTTAGAGCCTGTCCATGTTCCTCTGGTTGTGTAGATGAAGCAACAGAGGGCAGAAGAAGAAAGGCATGTTTTCAGGGTCTTACTGTGAGCTAGTCCTGGGGCACCCAGCGCTGGGAACCTGGTGTCTGGAACTTTTTAGCTGTACAGGATTTTGTTGTTGTTGCTAAGGATATAGATATGGCACTTTCCAGCCATTTACCATGCATTATGGAACCAGCTTAGATTGTTTTCTTTTCCTATGTAGTTTAGCTATATCTGTAAAAAAAAAAAGGGGGGGGTGGCAGTGCCAAGGCCCAGACTATATCCAGGAAATGTGAGTCACCTCAAGAATGAGGGCCTTTAATGGTAACACTTGCACACTAATAACCAATGTACTAATTATTTAATTCACGTCTGTTAAAGATTTTGGGTGTTAATCCTATAACTCTCTTCGTAGGTGGTGTATGTTCTAGAATCTAAAATGGAGTTTCTTGGGGGCACCTGGGTGGCTCAGTTGGTTGAGCGTCCGACTTCGGCTTGGGTCATGATCTCGCGGTTCACGAGTTCGAGCCCCACATCAGGCTCTGTGCCGACAGCTAGGAGCCTGGAGCCTGCCTCGGATTCTGTGTCTCTGTCTCTCTCTTTGCCCCTCCTCTGCTTGTGCTCTCTCTCTCTCAAAAATAAATGAACATTAAGAAAAATGGAGTTTCTTGAGAAACATCCCATTCCCCAGGTATTTGGAAATATTCCATTCATCAGGGTTGTAAGTGAGGAGGCTGCTCTTCCAGCAGTTGGGGAAGGAAGAGAAAATTAATGGTACTGGAGCTCAGAAAGTGCTGGGTCCCACACAGAAGAGCTGGCAGGAAGGGAAGAAGAGGAGCGATGGTGGCAGAACACAAAGACAGGGAGAGGAGAGAGAAAGCAGAGTCTCTGAAGAGAGAGAGAGAAGCTCGGAAAGGTAGCAAGAAGAAGGGGTGGGTGGAGCGGTGGTGAGGAGCACCCTGGGGAGGAAGGGCCAGGGGCTCACTACACTCCCTGCTTCTATTAAATCCAATTAAAGTGTTGAAAATCAGATCACATGTGAAGCTTTTAACATGAATTTTTCATTACAGCATTGGGTGGGGGTGGGGACGGGGAGGAGGGGCGGAAGGAAGCAGCGGCCAGGAAAGCACGATAGTCCCCACGTGGGGTTGGGAAGCCTCCTCCGTCTCCAGGACACGCAGGGCCCAGGTCTGTTTCTCTGGCCTCCTGTTTCTGTGTCCTCCTCCCTCAAGTAAGTTCTGCCCTGTTTTTATTTCCTTTAACCCCAGATAACCCCATTCTACCGGGTAGGGCACTTGGCAGCTGTGGTCAGAAAGAGGGGGCGGGTCACCAAAGGCTCCCTGCTGGGGTCTCAGAAGGACACCCCTGCCGGGTCCCCATGCCCTGCCTTGGCATTGCTGAGGACACAGGGCTCCAAAGGCAAAGGGGAAATGAGTAAGAAGAGACAGGCGTCCAATACCACGTACTTGACTGCCATTTGCTTCAGAACTTGGTGTGCGGAAAATTGCTCAGGAACCCCGAGCCGTCAGAAAGATCCCCTTCTGATCCCAAGAAAATATCACAGGGAAGAGAGAAGCTTGCGCAGGTGGGAAGGACAGCTCTCATGCCCTGTGCTCCCTTCCTTTGGCAGTGCACCTGCCGTTCTTTATTCATTCGCCTAGAAACACTTAGGGAGCCCCAGCTTGATACCTGGCTCTGCTCTGGCTAGTGTGTCTGCAGCCCGGAGCTGGGGCATTCTGCTGGGTGACGCAGACAATAAACAAGAGAGCAAGCACACGCTTTCGGGTCGCACATTTTATCTGGCTTTCGTCCTGGTTATAGCCTCCGACTGGAAAGCATGGCCACGCTGCGGCCAAGGGCCCCAGGTCCCCTATCGCCTAGTCAAGCTCGGATGAAAACCCAAACTATGCCTCCTTTTGGCTCCTCCTCCCCCTCTGTCCTTGGACATCTTGCCCCGTGAAGTCCGTTGTGGAGTAAATAAATTTGGTTAAGTTCAAGAAGAAAGTCAAGCGGGAAGGCACGTTGGGCCACATTTGTCTTTTCTGTTGGACTTGCCTTTGACCCGGCTCTTGTGTGACTGTGGGAAGGACCAGAGACACAGCTGGGGTGAATGGGGGTCCAGGTCGGCAAGGAGGGTTCTCTTGAGCTGTGCTCTCCGAGCTCTCGGCTCCCCTCCTGCACAGGGGGCCCTCCCTTGAGCCTCGGGTTTAATCTCCACCAGGCCTCTGCACCGCTGGGTGTGTGGTCTGTCACACTGATATATCTCAGCAGCTGGAAATACTGAGGAGGGAAGGGGGTACCTCGAGCATAAAACCCTGGCACTTCTCAAAACAAAATGAATGACTCCAGCTTTTAATCAGTTTAGGGCTGAGGCGGGAGAATCGTGTTTGGTTTTACACAGACAAAGCCCTTTTTAGGTCTCTGCTTTCAGAGGAATCTTCTACTGCCCTTTATGCAAATGGCCACGGCAGCCTGGGCAGGAGGTACTGGGGCTTGGCCGGGCCTGGTGGGGGGAGGGTAGGGAGACCAGACCCTCTGGGTCTGGGTGCAGGATGGCGATTTGGCTTTTATCAACCGGACCTCCGTCTGCCGTGGACTTTGGTACGGCTTACCCCCCTCTCCGGCTCTCAGAAGCGAGAACCACAGCTTTCGGGCCTGTGGCTTGCTGCGTAGGCTCCTTCCAAAGTGGGGCTGCAAATTTAAGTTTTAAAAATTAATTTCTATGTTAAGACAGTTGAGGGAGCTTGCTATTTCTAGGACCTCAACTGCGAAAGAATGAATTTGCAAAGCAAAGAATCCTGTCCCATCTTCTGTTCCCCACCAGTTGCGCTGACCAGATTTTTAGCTACCAGGATACTCTAGAATCTGTACTCAGCTTAAAAGTGACTTAGTATAAAGTACTGAGGGCTAAGCCAGGCCTCTGGCATAGGGTTGCTAGATTTGGCAAATAAAAATACAGGACACCTAATTGAATTTGAATTTCAGATCAACTGTGAATAAATTTTTAGCATAAGTATGTCCCATGCAATAAATCAGGGTTATGTGGAATTTGGGACATACTTACTACAAAAAATGATTCGTTGTTGATCTGACATTCAAATTTAACAGGCATCCTGTGGTTTTTCCTTTTTTTTTTTTTTTTAACATTTATTTATTTTTGAGAGACAGAGAATGAGCAGGAGAGGGGCAGAGAGAGAGGGAGACACAAGAGACCGAAGCAGGCTCCAGGCTCTGAGCTGTCAGCACAGACCCCAACGCGGGGCTTGAACTCACAAACTGTGAGGTCATGACCTGAGCCAAAGTCAGACACTTAACCGACTGAGCCACCCGGGTGCCCCCTCTGGTAAGCCTGCTGTGGCTCTCTTTCATGTGAGCCCCTGAAGATTTTTTTTTCTCCTGGTTTCTTCTAGGTCCTTCTCTTTTTTGTCCTGGGATGCTTTGGACACTTAGGTCTCCCTGGGCCCTGTGGTCCTTCTACCTTTCTGTCGGGTTAGAATCCGCTCACATCTCACTGTGGGGTTTCTCATCTGCTCTCCCTCATTCAGTTCTACTTGTATGTCCTGAGTTTGTCAAGACTCAGCCACTAGTTTTGACTCCTAAAGCCAACGATGGCGACATCTGTGATTTAGTAACACTGCTCTCCGCCCGGCACTACCAGTGGCTCTGCCGATGTTGATCCATTCAGCTCTCACAAGAAGACTATAAGGAAGGCACTTTCTTGTGTGGTAAAACTCAGAGAACATAGAAATTACCATTTTAACTATTTTTAGCTTCGGCATTTAGTATGTTCGCATTGTGGCATAACTATCACCATAATTTATTTCCAAAATTTTAGCTTCCCAAACTCCAAACTCCAAAACCATGAAGCACCACCTCCCCACTCCTCCCTCCCTCCAGCTCCTGGGAACCAGCATTCTACTTCCCGTGTCTATGAATTTGATTACTCTGGTTGCCTCGTAGAAGTGGGATCTTGCGGGGTGCCTAGGTGGCTCAGTCGGTTAAGCATCCGACTTCGGCTGAGGTCATGATCTCACGGTTTGTGGGTTTGAGCCCTGCATCGGGCTCTGTACTGACAGCTCAGAGCCTAGAGCCTGCTTCAGATTCTGTGTCTCCCTCTCTCTCTGACCTTCCCCTGCTCACGCTGTCTTCTCCCTCTCAAAAATAAATAAAACGTTTAAAAAATTAAAAAAAAGAAGTGGGATCTTGCAATATCTGTCCTCTGTGTGGGACTTATTTCACTCAGCGTCGTGTCTTCAGGCTTTATCTATGTGGGAGTGTGTGTTAGAATCTCCTTCCTTTTTTTTTTTTTTAATATTTTATTTATTTCTAGGAGAGAGAGAGAGAGACAGCGTGAGCAGGGGAGGGTCAGAGAGAGAGGGAGACACAGACTCCAAAATAGGCTCCAGGCTCTGAGCTGGCAGTCAGCACAGAGCCCGACGCGGGGCTCGAACCCACGAACCGCGAGATCATGACCTAAGTGAACGTCAGACGCTTAACCGACTAAGCCACCCCGGCGCCCCTAGAATCTCCTTCCTTTGTAAGGCTGAATAATATTCCTTTTTCTGTGCACGCCACATTTTATTTATCCATGCATCTGATGACGGACATTCTGGTTGTCCTCCCTCTGGGTCATGATGAAAGAGTCTGCTGTGACCACGGGTGTACAAATATCTGTTTGGGTTCCTGCTTTCAATTTTTTTGGGTACATACCCAGGACTGGAATTGCTAGGTCGTCTGGTAATTCTGTAACTTGCTTGCTTTTTGAGGAAGTGCCAAACTGTTTTCCATAGCAGCCACAGCATGTTATATCCCTGCCAGGCATGCACCAGGGTTTAATTTCTCCACAGGCTTGTTAACACTTATTTTTGGATTTTTTTGGTTTTGTTTTTTCGTAATAGCCATCCCGATGGGTGTGAAGGAGGAAGGCACTTTTAATTAGTATTTCACAAATGAGAAAGCCGAGGCCCAGAGAGGTGGGGTGACTTGTCCACGGTCAGCCATCAAGTCACAGAGATGGAATTTCAATCAAGGTCTAACTCCCAGGTTGGAACTCTTAACTGTGATGTTATATTTCCTGCCTTGAATGCATGCATCCAAATGCAAGTTTTTCTGTCTTCGCACAGATGTCTAATTGTGCAAGACATCTGGTAAAGGCACAGATGTAGGAATGAAATATGTCCAAAGACTTTTACATGTTCTTATTAAAAATACATCACTCCCATGAGAAAATAGCAAAAGCAAATAATTTCTCTTCATTTGCATTTCATCCTAGTTAATTTTAAAATAATTTATTCAATTTGCCTCGCCTATAGTCCCTTACCTCCATGTCATCTGGCCCTTTATTTTTATGTTTTTTTAAACATTTATTCATTTTTGAGAGATGGACTGTGCGTGGGGGAGGGGCAGAGAGAGAGGGAGACACAGAATCCGAAGCAGGCTCCAGGCTCTGAGCTAGCTGTCAGCACAGAGCCCGACGCAGGGCTTGAACCCATGAGCGGTGAGATCATGATCTGAGCTGTGTCCTTGGCTGGGTGTGAAGCCCGGTGTGTGCCTCTGGGCAGTGCCCCCAAGGGACTGGGGTTGTGTTTGCTGTTGCCTTACCTCTCAGACCCAGATGGATCCTGAGTACTGCTTTGTCTAGAGGCTAGAGCCCTTGGGCCATACCATTAACCTTGAACCTAGGTCCCAGGAGCCTAGTGGCTCCTGCCTCCGGTCCCAGCCGGACCCTTAGACCACCTCACAGGACCAGCTCCATCTAGTCGCTTAGCTCTTATAACCTAGTGGTGAAGAACATGGGCTGTGGGGTTAGACACGTTCAGGTTTGGAAATGACTTTGCCACTGAGGTCTGTTTAACCCCAGGAGACTGCCTTAGCCTCTCCACATTCAGTTTCCTGACCTGAAAACTGGGAACAATGTTGGGGATGATAAGTTTGTCTTGAGGATGAAATGAGTTGTGTTTATAAAGTGCTTTGTATGTTTAAATGCTCAGTAAACAGTAGCCATGAAACTATATACATATGTGGGGCTTGTGGGAAAACCCTACTGGGTTCATGTTTATTTCTCCTTGTTGGCCCGTTTTGTCAGTTCGGTTACATCACCAGGCTGACCTCTGTGGGAGGCTGTCAGCTGACGGCTGGAGAGGAGAGAAGGTGGTCTAGGTGAGGACGTGGTCTGAATTCTGAACATCTCAGTTGGGCCTGACATTCTTGATGTGGGACATGGGAGTGAGGGGCATGGAGACACTGGACTGCTGTGCAGTGAAAAGGAGAGGGAACTAGACTGGATCTTTCTTTTTTCTTTTCTTTTTTTTTGAGAGAGAGGGCAGAAGTGAGTGAGGGGCAGAGAGAGAGAGAGAGAGAGAGATGTGGGGCTCGCCCAAAGTGGGACTCAAGCTCACCCAAGGTGGGACTCAAACTCATGAACTGTGAAATCATGACCTGATCCAAAGTCAGGTGCTTAACAACTGAGCCACTTAGGTACCCGGATCTTTCCTTTTTCTATTTGAAACAACACTTTCCCCTTACCACAGATGCAAAGTTCATTGTAGAAAAAATAGCAAATATAGATGACTAGGCATCTGTGGGCAGGAGAATGGTGTGACGGGGGGAGTGAATGATGGCACTGCAGCTCAGGAAAATCAGATGGCAACACAGATTCTATGAATGTGGCGACTGCAGAGCTGAAGAAGAGTAGGGGAGGGGGACGGGGGGGGTTGGAGNGGGTGGGGGGGCTGGATTTGGAGCCTGCAGGGCCAGGAGTCTGGAGGCGGGTGGATGGCTGCCAGGGCGTGGGCGAGAGGTGACCCTTTGGGTGGCAAGGAGACCTTGCACTCTGTTTATGACAAGCAGGTCAGGCGCACAGGCTGAAGGCTTTAGTCCCTGAAGCACAAGTCATCACTGAGGCAGTAAACAGAGCCCCCAGTGCAGGGACTGAATATTGGGAGGATGAACAGAAGCCCTGGAGTTAGTGGTGCTTCAGTTAAAGAAAAGGTGGGAGGGAATCAGAGGGGAAACGAGGTGTGTGGGAATGACGTAGGCTCAGTGTTACTGACCCCTGAAGATGTCCACCTCCTAATCCCCCAAACCAGTGAGAATGTTGCTGTAGATGGCAAAAGGGACTCTGCAGATACGATTAAATAAATACCTCGTGATAGAAAGATTATTCTGGATTATCCGGTGGGCCTCATGAGAGGGAGGTGGGAGTGTCAGATCAGGGAGAGATGGGAAGGGGCACCTGGGTGGCTCAGTCGGTTCAGCATCCGACTTCGGCTCAGGTCATGATCTCATGGTTCGTGGGTTCGAGCCCCGCGTCGGGCTCTGTGCTGACAGCTGGCTCAGAGCCTGGAGCCTGCTTTGGATTCTGTGTCTCCATCTCTCTCTGACCCTCCCCTGCTCATGCTGTCTCTCTCTCTCTCTCTCTCTCTGAGATAAATAAAGAAAAATTAAAAAAATTTTTAAAAAAAGAGAGAGAGAGATGGGAAGATGCTACGCTGGCGGTGTGGCCTTCCAGAAGCAGGGTGGGGCCACAGGCCAGGGAACGCAGGTGGCCACCAGGAAAAGGCAAGGAAGTAGACTCTTCCCCAGAGCCTCCGGAAGGAATGCAGCCCTGAGGATACTTTGGTTTTAGCTCCCCAAGACTGCCTTTGTACCTCTGAGCGTCATACCTGTTGATAGTAAATTTGGATTGTGTTTCAGCATGGTGGTAATTTGTTACAGCAGCAACAGGAAACTGGTCCAGGGAGGGAACTGACATATGGCTCGGTGCCAGGCACAGTGCAGGGTTCTGCCAGACCCCTGGCACGCGCGTCTCAGTACAGCCTGGGGTATGCAGAGCGTGTTCGAGGCTGTGCTGCACAGGCCTGCACCTACTGGAAATGGATGCAAGTCTCCAGGGAAAGTGCCCCCCTTTCTCCCCACCGTGCATCTGGCGCCCCTTGGTGCTTGTGACCTTTCCACAGGGCAGGACTCACACCTGCCTCTTTCATGTCTCTCTGTGGCTGATAGTGAGCAAGCTGCCAGGATAGCTAGTCCCAACCTCGGTGAAGAGGGTAGGTTCTAGGGGCCCACACAGGTCAAGTCCCCAGAAAGCCACCATGGGAGGTTGCCCATACTGCAGTCGAGTGGCTTATGGACAGGACCTGACTGGGTCCCTTCAGCAGCCAGACGGAAGGGACACAGTAGCTAAGTTGGTGAAGGGATCTTCTACGGTGGGAGGCAGAGCTAGAGTGGGGGAGGTGGTGGCCAAATCCTCTGATCTTGGGGCTGTTACAGGTACTGAAATGCCTCAAGGGATGGTGCCTGCACCCCCAGCCACAGGACTGAGTGAGCCTCGCCCACGTCTGAGCCCCAGGGTCCAAGCTCTCTGGGGTCCCAGCTCGCCCCTGCAGCCGCTCCCTGGGCCCCGCAGCTCCAGAAGGACCCCAGCCTGCCACTGCCCAGAGGTAGAACCGGGCCCTCTGTCTCCCAGGTGACCAGACTCCTCTAAAGGAGCAGAGCTTACAGCACAAGAAAGGACTTGTTCTACTCTTTCTCCCAGGATACCCACGCCTACGACTAAAGGGACTCACATGGGCTCTCCAAATAAGGCCATCTGCTGGAGGCCAGTGTCTGCCCCAGTCTGCACCCCAAGGGAACTGGCAAATTATCTTCAAAAGAAGATGAAAAACACAGAGCATTCTACTACAACTCGTGGTTTCATTCATTCCTCGCAGCAACTGTGAAGGGTCCATACCCCTCTTCCCTCTTTGGTGGCGGTGGGAATGGCTAGAGGTCTGGATTGGGATCCAAGCCTTCCGTCTCCTTCCCTGGGACGATCCACTGCCCCAGGATGTTTCTTAAATGAGATCAGACTGTCCATCTGCCACCCCTGGGAGCCCATTCCAACTTTTTGTCACATGGATAAAGCATTTGTGATGTTTTTAGACAGCTTCTTATTCTAATGACCTCCAAAGGCATTATTTCTCCTAAACTGCAATCTGCCATCATTAACTACTCTCCTTGCTGTTTGGCCTGCTTGGATCAGCCTGCTTTTCTTGTACTGTGCAGATAGCACCCAGGTTCTGAGAGAGCAAGGATAGCCCTACCGACGGTTTTTGGAGCTGCAGCTGCTCTATTATGATGTGGTGCCTTCACCATGTGTCCTGGCTTAGCTTCTCTCAATGGCAGAGTCTGAGACAAGGACTTTTGGTCATGCAGTTTGTTTGGAGGTGGTCCAAGGAAGCACAGTCAGGGAATGTGGAAGTGCAACAGGGAAGGGAGAAATGCTAGCTAATGGTTCATTAAGGAGAGGTCACTGCTGTGGGCAGCTGGGGCTTAATCCTGTGGGGGACCCACTGAGAGACTGTGGAACACATTTCAGTTGTCTTGTTGGATGGTAAGGAAGTTGAGGAATGTGCCCACTAATTCTGGTTCTCCATTAGGTGAGGGTCACTCCTGGGGGGATTATCTTCCAAGGCACTTCTGGCTGCCCTCTGCCCTGAGCAGGCACCTACAGCCAAAGGGGGTCCTTAGGCAGAAAGAGGAAGGATCTGCAAGGAGACTTGTAGCCTGGAAGAATGGGGTGGGCATGAAGAGTGCCTGCTTTGGGTGGTGTCAGTGGGTGCCACTTCTCCCAAATCCCCTAGATGACTTGTGTCAACACCACTGAGGGTCCATAGGACCTGATTTTAGTTGATTTTAAAAAGCACTTGTAACTTTTGTAAAGCATCTATATTCCTTGGCTCTTATTCTTTTTTCAGATATCTTCCAAAACACAAAGATAAAATTTACCTATTTTTTTTTTCCAAGGGCAAGAATATGTTTATTGAATAGGGATGTTGGGACGCGTGGGAGGGAGACTCAAATGGCAGGGGCTCTCTGGGTACCCAGCTGCAGGCTCCACACTGGCTAGCAGGCCCAAGGAGCTGGGATAGCCCAGGGTTACCTATTTTTTTTAAATAGAGACTAAAACTTGTTCTATCTTGCAATTATGATATGGTATACTGGAACCCTTTTATAAATGTAAGATACATTTTGAGCTCTTAGTGATCCTAGTTTTTTCCTATGTCTTAAAACATTTATTTTGTCATCCTAGGAATGATTTCATCATTACTCATCATTTATTCCCAATTGTGCTGAAAAACACTAACATAAGAAAGCTGAAGAATGGCGGAATTATCTAGAAGAATGAGGTAGCAGTGTCATTGATCATCAGTATTTTATCATCCTTTGGTATTCTTAATTCATTGCCTAAAGTATTATATCATTTTCCAAGAAGAAAGGTACCATCTTTGTGGTGTGCTTTTAGTTTCACTGCATACAAATGAAAATTCTGGATTTTTAATTTTTCCACCATTAGTGGCAAAGAGAAGTAAATTGATAAAGAAATTTCACAGTTTCTACATAAATCAGAACATGAATGCAAAGAGGTGGTAGCGCTCCAGAATATAAGCAAATGACGATGGTGAATTGATTATGTAAGAGAAATCTTAGCCTAGGAACCTTTGGATGATGATATCTTGGTGGATTTTTCTCCAACTCACTTACCAATGAATTAAGAGTATGTTTTTAAGGATGAAAAGGAAATATGATATTTTCATTCAGTTAATCACTCAACAAGATGGACTTGATTATACAATATTTATTGAGAAGAGCCTGAACCTTCCTATTTTGCTAAAAAGACCGACAATATTCTTTAATCATTTAGATTCTCTGAGCACCAACATTTACTTGAGGTGGTTTGTGAGTAGATAGGTTTTGAAGACAGGTGTATATGCAAAGAGGAAATAGATGGTGCAGAAATGAAAATATTAATTGGGTGGAAGATTTTTTTTTTCCTTTTTTAACATTCATTCACCTTTGAGAGACAGAAAGAGACAGAGCACAATCAGGGGAGGAGCAGAGAGAGGGAGACACACACACACAGAGAATCAGAAGCAGGCTCCAGTCTCCGAGCTGTCAGCACAGAGCCCAACGTGGGGCTCGAACTCACAGACCGGACCGCGAGATCATGATCTGAGCCGAAGTTGGATGCCCAACCGACTGAGCCACCCAGGCACCCTATGAAGGTTTTAAATTATATTTAAATATATTATATTTGTGAATCTGGAAATGAAAATGTTTTGCGATTATGGAACAAAGAAGATGGCCATACTCTCTTCAGCAAAATTATGAGCTACCACAAAAGTGTTATATTTTGATGATGCAAATGCAAACAGAAGGAACATAAGGAATAATAAGCTAGGTGGTTTAGAGAAACATTTGAAATCTGGAACCAGTGTTTACATGATTATGTTCCAAGCTCATGATGTTTGATGTGTGGATATTTTTAGTCAAAGTTTGTTGTATACTTCAGGTGTGTTCCTTTTTTTTTTTTCAGGTGTGTTACTTTGAAAACTAGGAAAATATGAAATAAAATTTTGTTTTACTTAAGTTCTTGTTAACATTTCTAACAAAGTTGTTTTTAGCTACCTGTGGTAGCCAGCCTCCAAGATAGCTTCCATTGATCTTACCTTCTGGTATTCACACACCTGCGTCGCCTTTTCCTACATTGTTCCAGGGTTGATCCATGTGACTGATAGAAAATGGCAGAAATGATGGTATGTCACTACTGAGATTACGTTACAAAAGACAACAGCTTCCATCTTGGGCTCTTGTTCTGATCACTTGCTCTGGGGGAAGGCAGATATCCCACTGATAGAAGTAGAGAAGAAGGAACCTAGCTGGCCCATGGCCAGTGAGGAACTGAAGCTTGCTAACAACCAGGAGAGTGTGCTAGAAAGTGGGTCTTCTAGCCCTAGATGATTATGGTCCTGGCTAATAGGTTGACTCCAACCAGAACTGGTTACATAATTTATGGGGTACAGTGCAAAATGAAAACGGGGGGGGGCTCCCTGAACAAAAATTATTAAAAATTTCAAGACAGTAACAACAGACTATGAAGTCAAGTATGGAACTTCTCATGATTGCACAGGTCGGATGCCTATGAAGCTAGCTGGCCCTGACTGCAACCCTGAGCCAGAGCCACCCAGCTAAGCCACTTCCAGATTCCTGACCCACAGCAGCTGTAATTGTTGTTTAAGCTCAGTTTGGGGAGTAATTTGTTATGTAACAATGGTTAACTAATACACTTGCCTTTTATTCCTACTTCTGTATGTTACTTGTAAAATGCCTTAAAAATATAAAAACATGAAATGAGTCCATCAGACCCAGATGGTGAATGGTGATAACTATTTTTCCTGGGCTACTGAGAGTTAAAGAGGTATGAATGATCCAGGGATGCCTGCAGGGATGGCTCAGTGGGATGGCTCAGTAGGTTAAGTGTCCAACTCTTGATATCAGCTCAGGTCTTGATCTCAGGATTGTGAGTTCAAGCTCTTCGTTGGGCTCCACACTGGATGCAGAGCATCCAGTTAGTTGCAAATTTAGTTCCACATTTTCTCCTGCCTCAGTGCCTTTGCACATGCTGTTCATAAACTCCAGTATGTTCTTCCCCTTCTCTTTGTCCAGCTTAGACTGGAGATCCTTTAAAGCTCATCTTTTCTCAGGAAAGTTAACCCTCCAGAATGAGTTAGACACTCTTTTTAATAACTCCCCAAATGCCTGTACGTCTTTCCCATACTGTGGACACTAATTAGTGAATTGTTGATAATCAGTTGCTTAATGTCTATCTTCCTATGAAACTGTAAGCTCTGTGAGACCAGCCATTTTCTCTCTTTGGTCTCACTGTATACCCAGTGCCTAGTGCAGTGTTTGGCACACTGTAGGAAAACAGTAACATTTGTGTGATTGACTGGATTGTCTCTGTGTCAATAGATTAGGACCAAATGGTGATGATCTGCAATGGAGTCTTAAACCTCAGTCTAAACAGGGTCCTCGTAACAATGCTTTCTCTGGAGCACCCAACCGTGGCAGTTATGGGTTTGAAGACATTGGAAACTTTCCTTACCTCATGGGCTCCGGTGTTAAAAATACAGACCAATAAAACAGGCAAATGAAAGACGAAGTAGGTGAGTGGGGAAAACTCAGACATGTGGAAACAACCTTCAGTAATATACACAATAGCATGTGTGACTATAGCATGTGCTTCTGACTCTTAAGACTAACAGATTTAAGAGGATGCTCAAACTTTAGATGTGCATGTAAAATGTAAGGACCACCTTTGGTAAGGTTAACCTTTGTGGCTAAGCCTCAGTTCCCCAACTGCATAATGAGACTTACTAATGCTGTATTGATAATAGAATAGATCCTAAAAGTTCTTATCAATAGCCAAACTATGGAGAGAGCCCAAATGTCCATCAACTGGTGAATGGGTAAAGAAGATGTGATATACATGATGGAATATTATTCAGCCATCAAGAAGAATTAAATCATGTGCAATGACATGGATGGAGCTAGAATGTATTATGCTAAGTGAAATAAGTCAATCAGAGGAAGACAAATACACATATGATACTCATATGTGGAATTTAATTAAAAAATGAAAAAGATAAACATATGGGAAAGGGGGAAAAGAAGAGAGGGAAATAAACCACAAGAGGCTTTTTTTTTGTTTTACAAATAGTTTACTGTCAAGTTGGTTTCCACATAACACCCAGTGCTCATCCCCACAAGTGGCCTCCTCCATGCCCATCTCCCCCCTCCCCCCCCAACACCCATCAGTCCTCAGTTTGTTCTCAGCATTCAAGAGTCTCTCATGGTTTGCCTCCCCCCGTTTCCCCCACCATTTCCTCCCTTCTTCTCCCCCATGATCCTCCGTTAAGTTCCTCCTAATCCTCCTATACGTGCAAACATATGATATTTGTCCTTCTCTGCCTGACTTATTTCGCTCAGCATAACACCCTCAAGGTCCATCCATGTTGCTACACATGGCCAGATTTCATTCTTTCTCATTGCCATGTAGTGTTCCATTGTATAGATAAACCACATCTTCTTGATCCATTCGTCCGTTGATGGACACGTAGGCTCTTTCCATGTTTTAGCTATTGTGGACAGTGCTGCTATGAACATTGGGGTACATGTGCCCCTATGCATCAGCATTTCTGTATCCCTTGGGTAAATTCCTAGCAGTGCTATTGCTGGGTCATGGGGGAGTTCTGATAAGATATTTGAAGGCTATGACATGATGATTTGATATATGGATACATCATGAAAGGTTTTTTTTCCCATCCACTTAATTAACATATCCATCACCTCACATATTCACCTTTCTTTCTTTAAACCCAAGATTCTTGGTGTCCCAGGTTTCTGAGTACAGTAGTGTATTTGAAAAGAGTCCAAGATCTTGGGCACAGTTTACTTTTTTCTGTTGCTAGCTGTTGCCACAAGCGAAGTGAGTATAAATCAAAGTATATTTATTTTACAGAAGCACTTTTCTCCAAAGCCCCATTCAAGGTCTACCTTCTCCAGGAGGCCTTCCCTTCCCGTTAGGTCTATAGTGGGTTGCTGCTCTCTGAGTCCCCAAAACACATTGCTCTTAAATATCTGTTTCCAAGCATCTGTCTGCTTTGTGTCTTAAATTAGATTGTAATTTCTCAGAAGGCAGGGTGTGCGTCCAAAGATTCCTCATAAGAACGAGCATTGTATGGGGGGCACAGAAGGAGATGCACCAAACTGCTTGTGAAAATAAATGGAAAGGCTCTATTTGGAATGTGAAGCAAGGAAAGACCCCTCTGGTTTATAAAGAAACAGGGACAGACTTGATAGGCATTCCTAGCTAGGACTAAATATTTGAGGCTGTCAGGCCTCAATATGGGATATAAAGTATTATTTTTCTTCTACTGAAATATCTCCTTGCAAACAGAAGTCCCAGGGGACAAGGAGTATGGCTGAAACTGGACAGACCAGATGCCAGAATAGCTAGATTTATTTTTGGACCCTAAGCCTGGCCTCCAGGGAAAGAAGGAACTTGTCAATTTCACTTTTTGCTTGGATCAGAAGGTTGAGCCTGGCAGAGAGATGCTGTTTGGGACTAGTAGTTCTCTGGAATTTCTAACCTTCTCTGGGGTTGGGAGGAGTCGGGAGAAGAAAATGCATCATTTGAATGACAGCCATGGTTACGACAGGCCCCGCATGCCAACCAGAGGGAAAGAAAATACTTGCTGAGCAAAGTGACTGGAAAGCGGTTGCTCATATTTTGAGCTAAGCTACGTGGGTGAAATCCAGAAAATATAGACTTTTGGACCAGCGACCACTTGGAAATAGGCTTTCTGGCTGGAAAGGAGCATGTAGTATTGGGNGGGGACTGGGCGGGCATCGCAAGCCTGTTTGCTTACTCCAACAGATTTCTCAATAATTCCAGCAACGGAAAGAAGTTGACCAGCTTGATGGTGTGGACAAGGCCAGGTGATAGAGTCACAACAAACCTGTCGGGCTGCCGAGCCCACTGATAACATTTCCATCCTGCCGACCCTTGGTGGGTGAACACATGGAGCACACGGAAATTGATATAAGTGCTGCATGAGGCACAGCAGTACTGGACAAATGTCACAAGTCCAGCTGGGCAAATTCCCAGGATGCCAGATCACAGAGGCTGCTTCCACGCTCTTCCCTCCAAGCTCGGTGCAGCTCAGAAGTCTCAGGTCCTTTGCAGGTCACTCAAGAAATTCCCGGTGAGCACCCAGGGAACATCTAACTCTATGGCATTTGAGATTGGACACTGTAGCCACCACATGCCGGAGGCAGAATTAGAATCTGAAAACCTGGCCTTGAATCTTGGACATCATTTACCAGCCAAATGAGGGAAGAAAGTCACAACTGCATGGCATAGCAGTTTATTTCCCTGTAAAGTTGGATCGATCTCTCTACCTCCTGGGATCATTCTGAGGGTAGAATGAGACAAGGCAACTGTCCTGCCCTCTTCTTACGCTAAATGTGCTATTTCTAACTTCACCGTCTCCTTAAATCCTGACAACTCTTGAAGCAGAGACTATTTTTATCCCCATTTTACAGAGGCGAAGACTGGACCCCAGACAAGTACATTGGCTTATGCAAGGTTATGCCACTAGGTGGCAGACCCAGGATTTGAACCCGTCCTGTCTAGCTCCAGAAAGCACGTCTGACCACTGTGTTATTTCTCAGTAGAGGAAGACAGGCAGTTCTCTTAGACACGGTCTTCATTTTTGTTTGGAGAGCCACAAGTGCTTCGTTTTTGTTCCGGCATCCGGGCTGGGCTGTTTTATCTGAGGGCACTGGGGAGAGTTTATTAAGTAGGGGGTGGTCTATTCAGCTTTGCTGTTTAGAACGATGCAGGGTGGGGGCTGGATGGAGGCAGGCAAGGGGAGTGGGCACAACCGAATGCGGAGCTGGATGGGAAGCGTGTTCACACAGCTGGGGAGAGAAGGTGTAAGGGAGCAGAGCTAACTTCTGTTAGGACCTCTCCGGCGCAGGCAGGGAGGGGGAATTAAGTACTGGTGGCTCTGCTTCCAGTCTGCTTAGAGAAAAGATTCCCTCCTCCTGAACTGAGCGGTCCATACCCATGGAAGTAAACACTAAGGGTTGTACTCTCGTAAAAAGAGAAACCACGGTTCTCTTGGGTTGGACGCAGTGGATCATCAGGTTCTATTTGAGGAGCTGGTGTGAAGCAGCTGTGACTGTTCCCAAGATGGCTCTTTGGGGACCACCCCGGGGAGAGCCCTCCCACATCCGGCTGGACCTTGTGTTGCGCAATCATCTCCAAGTGGGCTGGGCACCCAGGAGAGGTCTCCTCTCCCCATTCTGACCCAGCCTGGGGTCTTTGCACCCACAGACCCCCTCCCCATCAATACTTTTTTCTTCCCATCCCCCTCTAGGAGACCAGGTCCCGCTCTGGGCTCCTCTCTCAGGACTCCTAGGCCGCGGAGTGGCTGCCCCTGGGCCCTCCAGTCCGAGGCGGGGAACCCGGAGTCCTGGAGCCACCACGGGGCCACAGGTAGGCATTACCCCATACCCACAGGGGCCCTCCCCCCAGGCAGATGCCCAGGACGCACTTCACCTTATCTCCTGACGCTTCTCCCGAGGGAAATGCTGTCGGGCTTGGGTTGTCACATCCTCGGAACTTCTTTGAAACAAATGAATGCACCCATTCCCCACTCCCAACGCAAGTGACAGCCTGGCCTGCGTGGGCCACCTTCTCGGTTGTGCTTGGTGTGGGTGTGGCAGGGAAGCAGATTTCTCGGCTCCTCTGCGCCCTAGTATCCTCATCAGAAAAAGGGGGGTAGAAGTATTTTTCCTGCGTATCTTACAGGACTGTTGTGACAACTCGGGGGCTTATGTTGAAAACTACTCATGCTTAGGGCATGATTTTCAGCCGGGTGGGCATTCTGGGAGTTAGGGCTGCCGCAGCTCCCCGGGGTCTCCTCAGACAGAAGCGCCGGGACAAAGTTCCTGTTCTCCCAGCCTCTCCAGGAGCCTTCTCAGGCACAGCGAGCGGGTGTAGCTCCTCGGTGGGGTTGACCGCAAGCAGCCCCTCTTTCCGCTCTCTCATTGGCTTTCACCTGCCAGAGGGCCGGCTGCTACGGGCCCCTCGGTCCGTCAATCAGGGCCGCCGGGCTCCGCCCCGCCCCTTCCCGGGGGTTTATAACGGGAATTCCCATGGCCCGCGCTCTGGCGTCCAACCTGCTGG
>NW_027530512.1:442434-483398 GCF_008692635.1 Crocuta crocuta | reverse complement strand
TTTGAGAGTCTCTTCCCCTGGCTTCAGGGCTGGGAGGTTGAACTACTTGTTGAACCTTGGTCTGATTCGAGTCCCTGAACGATATGAAACGTGCCAATTCTGTGCACAGGACAGGCTGTCGAGGGCATTGTAAAATCTGGAACTGACCGTATTGTGTTCATTTCTGGTCTCGATTATTGCTTCCCCCCCACCCCAATTGGTTTAATGACGGATTCCGTTGCCTTAAAAAATGTACTATTAAACCACCTGGTGGCTCATTTGATCAGACTTAATCCAGCCGATCTCTGGCCAAAAAGCAGTCTCTCAGGATAGCTGCTTGCCTCTACTGGCAGCCTGAGTGTCCCTGTGAAGGCAGCCGGCATCTTTGTGAAAACAACGCTGGCTCCTTCACTAGCGTGTGCTTTGCTGGGTATCTCCAGGCCTAGCCCCATTACCACCTGTTCAGGTTGCAGGTTCTTTATCCGTAACTCTTGCTGTATGAGAATCGTCTTTATAGCTGTTGAGTGTGGAGGAAAAAAAGCCTCGCAGAGGTTGACCAGCTTTAATGACTGCCCAGATGCCGGCTGCCGAGGTGGGGAGCCCAGCTATCACTGTGAGATCAGATTTGCAGCCACTTAGGAAAGAAAAGTGTTTGTCCCCGTGTTGGGCCGGCCTGTGCTTTTATGACCAGATGTGCAGCAGCAGCAGTTAAGGTGTGGCAGATTAGATCCAGGGCGTGTCATAAATCCTCGACAGCAGGCATTCCCCAAGCCAGGGCAAGTAAGGGCTCCGGGAGGGACTTTTATGGATGCAGATGAGGATGCCTTTTAAATGAAGCTGCTTGGTTTGATATTAGGACTCTCAGCTTTTAAAGTCCGGGGTCAGGAGAGCCACAGCTTTCCCTCCAATAATTAGGAACAGTCAAGACAGACGCAGAGCAGAGCACCCCGACTGAAATCTGGATGCCCGCCCACATGAGAGGCCCGGAGACAAATGGTGGGGGCTCGTTTGCTGCTGGGCATGCCTAGCATCTCAAGCCATATGGCTTTCCTTCTCTGCCTCCTGAAATTGGAGGAAGCAACTTTTAGGGGAAAGCTAAGGAGTTCAGGGAAAAATAGGGACATTGATTAGGTTTCCCTCCAGCTTCTTTAGTTTAATAATTTGATAGACATGATGAAATAAAACAAGAACTGTAAATAGGGTTGTGTGTATCCCAGCTGCATTCTCTCTCTCTCTCTCTCTCTCACACACACACACACACACACACACGTTTAGAAAGTACCAAGGGGAAGCTGTTGTCTTGAGCATGCGGTTACTTGGGTGCATTTATGGGCAACTGTAGAGCTACCATTTAGGAACACTGGGACGAGGCACCTTCCAAGATCACTTATGCTCATAAGAACAAGAAGGTGGGTCTTTTTAGTGCCCTTTTGCAAGTGAGTCTCGGGGAAGCTAAATGGCTTGCCTGAAACACTCATGGTGCATATGCACTTCCGGAAACCAAATCCCCGTTTATACGGATTCACAGGTGGTGTGCTTTCCCTGCCACCAGGCAGCTGCAGGAGTGCTCGGGGAGGGAGCAGTGCCGTTCATGTCAGAGGAAGCGATGGCTCAGCGAGACCACACTAAACCCAGGATGCAACAGGGGAATCCGTAAGAAAGCATTCATAGTGAGCTTTGGTGTCCGAATCGCTAAAGGGCGATGTCTTTGAGTTTCAACCTATCCCCCAAGTCTCCAGCTCTCCTCTGTGGATCCTTGGTGGCCTGAGAAGTGTGGCTCTGGTTGCTAGTGGCAGTGTCATGGCAGGAACAGAAACATCTGGCTTGTTGCAGTATTCCCTTGGGCACCCCTGGGTCTCTTCTGTTAATCTTTTGAGTGACAGAGGCTTAAGGATTGGCATCTTTTCCAGCTGGCTTTCTAGGAAACGGAGAGCGTGCCCTTTCGGTTTAACTTTATCTGGCTCACTAATTGAGCTCCCTCGAGGCCTAGACCCCAACCCATGTTCCCTTATTTGCTTCCTGCCTTCATAAAATGCCTGACGTTTGTTTGACTCTGGAAACCGACAGCTATCAAGTATCAGATTGGAGGCTATTATGTAGGAAGCACCTGATTTTTTTGGTCCCTGAGTTCCGAGCAGCCACTTGGCTACCTGGGACACTGGTTAGGATCCTTTTAATTACCAAGGAGGCAGCCATTTCTGTAATCCTGTACAATTTACTGAAAATGTTTCAGGGCAGGATGGGATGGGGGAGGGGCTCGCCCAGGCTGATGGAGTCCGGCTGATGGTAAGGCCAAGTCAACTGCTTGTCTTTGTCTAATCCTCTGTCTGCCCTGGAAGACCAGGAGCTGGGTGAGGGCGGGAACTGGGCCCGTCTTCTCTACTGCTGCATCCCCAGAGCTCAGCCCGGGGCCAAGTGCCTGGTGGGGATGGGACTTTGTTGGTGTTTATGGGGAAAAAAATGCGTTCAGATATTGCATGTTTAGCAGCATTCTGTGGGTTCCACTTTCTTAGCGCTTAGCATGACCAGAGAGAGGAAATAGATTTAAGAAGTTTGAAAATAGGGAAAAAATGGGAAGGTCAAGAAGTCTGAGCAGGGAATTTGATTTCTTAGTGGTTTTATGTATATTATTCGTTCTCTCTGCTCTCCTTGGCTTGGTTTGACCTTCAAAGCCTGGCTTCCGCATTACTCACTGGGAACTTATTGCAGACTGCCCTTTTGGTGAGAATTGGTCACTCTTCCCTTCGCCAGCTCCTGTATCTGGTTCACTCGCATGAACTAACTTTTGCGGATCCTTCTACAATGAGCGCCTTGAGATCAGGCCGGCATCTCTGTCTTCTCAGCACTAACGAGCCCCCTCAGCACATCATGCACGGTCCTGTTTAGTGAAAAGAACACACTCGCACAGAGGGCAGAATAGAGGTCTTTGTCATCGTACTGGGTCACACTGCAGAGCGTTCTGTAAATATTTGCTGAAATGAATCGGACTCTACAGTGATGGCCACGCTGGGCCCCTTGCTCTCATTTAAACTGGAAATTGGTCACTTCACAGATGGTTTTCCCCCATTCGTAGGCTTTTGTTCTTTGTTTAAAAATTAGTAAGGGTGGTGGTTATGGGAGGTTTTGGGGTGGAGACACTGAGCAAGCAAACTTGGATGGGGCTTCGGCTCCACCCTAACCCTCTTTTCTGTCTTGCATGTGCCAAATGTGAAGCAGCTTCTAGACCGTTCCCTTCCATTTGACTAGGCTGTCTCAGTGTCTCAGTGTCTGCACCGGGGTGGGTCCCGGTGTCTGTGTAGACGCCCTTCTTATTCCTTGTGTGCCCGACAAGAACCTTTCTTTTCCATCTGGGGGATTTATCCAAGATGCTACTCATGTCATAGGCAAAGAACTTGACAGAAACATTTTGATAGAGCTGACATGGGAAACTTAAAGAAACAAAATTGAGAGGGACAGGAAGAGGAAATAATCATCTTAGAAACTGGAGGAAATGGAAAGTGGAAAACACTTGATATTATCTCATGATCTCCCAAGGTTGAAATTCACATTTCTTATGTCCCAGCAATTCCACTCCCAGGTGCGGATGCCCAAGAGAGACTTGTGTCCAGAGGGGGATGTTCGCAAGCATGTTTGTAATACTATAAGCCTGGAAAAAGCCCAGCTGCCCATTAGTTGGAGGACAGATTAGCTGATGGCCTTGCACAGTGGAGAATTACAATAAGGCAAAACAAATGAACAACAGTGAGATGCAAAAATAGGGATGCATCTTGGTCATACGATATTAAGTACAAGAAATACACCAAAAGGTGGAGCATGTCATCTTTCATAAACTCAAAAAGAGCTAAACTCAAAGAAAAGCCCTCTTAGGAATACTGAGAGCTACAATAATGCTCTATGAAAAGGAAAGCAAGGTGACGTTACTTTTAGTGAAAGGGAGGGAAGGGTTTGAAGGTATTTGTCCATTAGTAAGGATCAGTGGCTGATTAGGTGCAAGATGAAAGTGGGCCCTGCATAGGCCAGTGTTGAGTGTCACGAACCAAAGTTTATGATTGATTCAATTCTTGGCACCTGTGATCAGACACACAGAAAGCCCCCCAGATTAGGAACTCCTAGCTTGCCTCCTTCTGTTCCCCCCTTCCAGATGTGCATGTGGCCCTACCTAAAATACCACACTGGGGAGTGATGATTGGCTTTTGTTTCAATTCTTGGCCGGTTAGACCCAGAGCAGGCCCAGGCCCTGGCATAAATATCTACATCAGCTGGCCAAAGGGCTCATTTGTAAGGCTGAGTCGGCAGTGGGCAGTCTTCCCTCTCCCTTGCTCAGGGGGATCAGCCCTGTACATCTGAGTCCTCAGCCCCACAGAGGAGAAAAGTTCACTAGCGGATGCTTGGGTCAGAAGCTTTACTTGCCAGCAGCGGGTGGGAGGGGGGGCGGGGCGGGGGGGGATTTTTCTTGTTTGATGCCTGTCTTCATTCTGGGTTCCTCCCTCACCCCCCTGGCAGAGGCTGGGGGAGGGGGAGCATGGCCCTGCTTAGCAGGTACAGGGCACCCTTTCTCTCCCCACCACATAGAGATCTATTGTTTAAGCAGCCAAGTTCCTGGCATTGCTGGCGGGGGGTGCGGGGGTGGGGGGTGTCCGTGTGGAGTCTCCCTCCTTCCTGGTTTGTCACTGCCGGGCTGTTTGGGAGAGGACAAGGGTTGAGTTGCGGATGAGAAATCGATCGGAGCTGCTTGTGAGGCCTGCCAAACAGGGTGAGCATTGTACGTACGTGCTCTGCACGCATCCAGAGTCTTGCTGAAGGGATAAGAGAATCGGATCTCCAAGAACACTCCCAGCTGCCCCATAAAGACCCCAAAGCAACAGAGGTCATTATGGCAATTAATTGGATTTCCCTTTGCATCTGACATCATTCTAAACTCAATTGCTAGATCACCAAATAATCTTACCTTTGGCAGAAATCTAAGCTTGTTAGATGTGGAGCCCTGTGTACTTGCAGACATTGATTTCAGCCTCTTTTTTTTGTGGGAACCAGAGTGGGGCAGACTCTGCGGAACAGGAAAGGCCCCTTTGGGGGGGAGCTGGAGCTTCGGTACAGCCCCCCACCCCCGCCGTGGGGAGGACAGTACTGAATGAGGTTCCGGAAGACCATGTGTCAGGTGCTTTGTAACTTGACCAATACTCCACACATGTGAGCAGCTCTGTCCCTCCTCCTTAAAAACCACTTCACAGGGCAGCGTGGATCTGATTCAGATAAGGGCTGAAAGTTCCTTTTTTTTTTTTTTAAAGTACTGACAGTGGAGAAAAACTGGACCTACTTCCCAGAATAGTTTAGTTTTAGGACTAGATAACCATCTCTAGGAGAGTGCTGGGAGTTTCAAGTATTTTTTGTGGATGTTTATTGTGTATCTGTTCTTTTTTTTAAATTAAAATTATTTTTTGTTTGTTTAATGTTTTTTTATTTGTTTCTGAGAGAGAGAGACAGCATGAGCAGAGGAGGGTCAGAGAGAGAGGGAGACACAATCTGAAACAGGCTCCAGGCATTGAGCTGGCTGTCAGCACAGAGCCCGATGTGGGGCTCGAACCCATGAACCATGAGATCATGACCTGAGCCGAAGTCGGACACTTAACTGACTGAGCCACCCAGGAGCCCCTATTGTGTATCTGTTCTTGAAGGTGTCTGCAGAGCTTCTGGGGAGAAGGGCACAAAAGTGGATAATAAGTCTGAGGGGTGAGGTGGAGTGTGTTGCGGAAGTCCATGAATCGCTCCCTCAGGTGCACAATGCCACGGGCCAGCCCGGACACAAAGACTTCCCATTGTCAGCAGCACTGCCCTGGAGACCTTTCTTGCCAGGATGCTAATGTCCTGTATCTGCACTGTCCAATAGTAGACACAGGTGGCTGTTGAAATTTGAGGGGCGCCTGGGTGGCTCAGTTGGTTAAGCATCCAACTTCAGCTCGGATCATGATCTTGCAGTTTGTGGGTTCAAGCCCCGCGTTGGGCTCTGTGCTGACAGCTCAGGGCCTGGAGCCTGCTTCAGATTCTGTGTCTCCCTCTCTCTCTGCCATCTCCCCTGCTCTTGGTATGTCCTTCTCTGTCTCTCAAAAGGAAATAAGCATTTAAAAAAAAAGAGAAATTTTAAATGTGGTTAGTACAACCAAGGAACTGAATTTTTAATTAATTTGATTACAGTTAATTTAAAATTTTAATGTTACTAGCCACAGATGGCTAGTGGCTATCACCAGGTGGGTATTGGTTTTTAGCCCTTGTGCCCAGCCTCACCCCCTGCTGGGTACTATCACGTGTCCCAAAGTTCGGCCTTGCCGAACTACATTGCATTTCCTAACCTCTCCTTTCCTTCCCATCTCTGTCAAAATTCTGCACATCATTTGAAAGGCTCAGAGGGCTCCACACAGCCCTCCCAGGTTGGCCCCAAGCAGAGTTCTGTCGGCACCCTGCGCTTTGCTTTTCCCGGTGGCAGTGCGCGTCTCCATCTGCCTTGTGTTGCAGCTGGCCATATGCAGGAAGGTGGTGGGGCAGCCTCAGTGCAGGCTTTGAAGGTAGAGACACCCAAGTTGGACTCTGGCTCTGCCACTGTGATCCTGAGCTAGTAACTTGACTTCCTGGGTCCTCAGTTCCCTGATTTGTCCTGTGGAGGCCATAGCACATCTGTGTCCAGGGCGGAAGGGAAGATGCTAGTGGGATGTCTTTGGTTCCTATTCATATTCTTTTTCCCATTCCTATTCCTTCTATAACAGGTACCACAAACACTGGCTTAAATAGCACTCATTTCTGGAGATGGGAAGTCTAGCGTGGGTCTCAATGGGCAAAAAAAGCAGCAGAGCTGGGTTCTTTCCGGAGGCTGTTGGGGAGAGAATCCATTTTATTGCCTTTTCCAGCTTCTGGAAAGTGCCTGCATTCCTTGGCTCATAGTACCCTTCCGTCTTCAAATCCAGCAATAGATGGCCAAGTCTTTTGCATGCTGCCATCTCTCTGGTTCTGACTCTTCTGTTTCCCTCCTCCCTACGTAAGGACTCTTACGATTGATTGCACTGGGTTCCTGGGACAGTTCAGATGTTCTCCTTATCTTGAGGTTAGCCGATTAGCAATCTTGATTGCTCTTTGCCATGTAACGTAGCATTATTAAGATTAGGACATGGGCATCATTGTGGGGTCCGTTTTTCTGCTTACCACATTCATTCAGGGCCAAATACAGTGCCTGGCTTATAGAAAGTGCTCGATAAACAGGGTTCCATTACAACAATCCATGTATTAGTTTCTTTCCTTTTAGAGTGGAAGTCTCTTAATGGTGGAGTTGTTTAATTTTCTTTATAGACTCCATCCTGCCCATGAACAGGTGCTTAGTAAATGTTCATTGAATAGAAGAATTTTCAATAAATGTCGATGGTTTCTTTCCTTGAAAAGATATATTGAACAGTAAAATAAGTAAACTGCAAATCAGAATATTTGATCCTGTTTGTGTAAAAAAAAAACCAAACAAACAACAAAGTTGGTTTGTGTATAGGAAAATCACATAGATTGTAAGTCATGTGGTTAATGGTGACCATCATAGGGATGTTCCATTTCTATGAGATGTGTTTTAGGAATTATGAAACTAGTTTTGTTTATAATGGGCATTTTTTAATTTTAGAGGACAATGATAAAGATTAAAACATGGACAATTTAGAAAAAAGTCCCAAACCTGTCTCAATCCAGCCCAGATCCCCTTGGATTCAGTCAGCTACATCCGACAGTCAGCCTGTGCTTATGTTGGGTTGATTTTCAGGTTTAGTAACTACTAATACCAGGCCTCCTTTTCATTTTCAGCAGAGCAGGCTTTGAACTCAATCTGCTTTAAAGGAGAGTTTCCAATTAACCTTAGCAGGACATAAGTGTAAAACGTACTGACTGCTGCTGGTGGGAATATAAATTTGCATGATCCCTTTGTAACATTGACCTTTTAATTTTACTCTAGGATACGCCCCAGAGAAATGTGCTTAAAGGTATGCCAAGACCCACGTGTANAGTTGCTGAAATAAAAATTAATCCCATTCTCCACCCCCCAACCCCATCCTTTCTTGCAGCGCCAACTCTGCCTCCCGCCTTCCCCCCGAACTGTCACTGGTGGGTTTTCTTTCCCAGTCTCTTCTCCCAGGGCATTTTGCTCCGAGCGGGTGCCTCCTGCGTCCGAACGAGGCTGGCTCTCCGCTAGAGCGGGCTGCCCTGTTGGGCTCCGTGCTGCGCCCGGTCCGGGTCCCAGAGCGCGGGCGTTTTTGGCAGGCGGCGGGGGGCAGCTCTGCCTCCAGAGTTTTAGGTTACCCGAGAGTNGGAAAAAAAAAAAAAAAAAAAAAAAAAAAATGGAAACCAGACAAATGCCCATCAACGGGAGACTAGAATTATGGTATATATAAGGGGTAGAATACTACACAGTACCGAAAATGGCTAATCTAAAGCTATACTCAATTGTGGATCAATTTCATTGTCAAAATGTTGAGTGAAAAAAGGCAAAATGTACAAGAACACATACATTAGGCTATTTATACAAAGGACGAAGGCATACAAAAACGATGCATTGTTTAGGAGTGCATGCCTATATAAAAAATGCATGAGAAAATGAAGGGCAATGATAACTCTGAACCTCAGGTTAGTGGTTACTTAGGTGTGAGGGCAAGAGGGTGAGGGACACATCGGAGGGGATGTGGAAAGCTCCCATTGAATCAGCAATGTTTTCCATTTTTAAAGTGGGAGGGAAGGACATGGGTTTCTAAACTCTGTTTTGTATGCATTACATAATACATAATAACATTTTCCAGAAAAGATAAAAATGTATTTGGGTACACTGCAACAAAGTGTTAAGAGCAAATCATACAATCGATGCTTCTTTGAAGGATCCTCTGCTCCAAGCTGCGGATCACGCTTTTCCTTTCCCCCTGAAGAACATGTTTGGGGACAGTCAACCAAACATAGAGCCTCCCCTGCCTCGTCGCGTTGCTGGCCGCCTCCCTCCTGCCCTCCGGAGGCCCTGCAGTCACGCATGCCCACAGCCCAGGGCCTGATGCGGGTGTGCTTCCTTCCCCCTCGCTGCCCCCCCCCCCTGCTGTCCTTGCTGTCCCTGGGTGGGACATGAGGGACAGGGTAGGGTAGGAATGAGGTTGATCGTTTTCTCAAATTTATTGGTCATTCGTTTAGGGTTGCCAGAGTTGACAAGTAAAAATACGAGTACAAGATTACCTACATTGTAAAGTGCATGAATTTGAATAATGTAATTGAATATTATAAGGTAAAATAATATGTCATAGAAATTTGCATTCAGATAAATAGCAAGTAATGTTTTAGTGTAAGTATGGCTCAAATAAAAACTTATTTGTTATTTACCTGGAATTGTTAGTCTGTCTTAAAATTTGTTTTAATTGTTTATTTTTGAGAGAGACAGAGAGACAGAGTGTGAGTAGGGGAGGGGCAGAGAGAGAGGGAGACACAGGATCCAAAGCAGGTTCCAGGCTCTGAGCTGTCAGCACAGAGCCCTATGTGGGGCGCAAACCCAAGAACTGTGAGATCATGACCTGAGACAAAGCTAGACACTTAACAGACTGAGCCACCAAGGTGCCCCTGTTTGTTTGTTTTTAAATGTTTGTTTATTTTGAGAGAGAGAGAGAGAGCAAGCATGCATGTGTTTGCATGAGGGGCAGAGAGGTGGTGGGGGGAGAGTGAGAGAGAGAGAGAGAGAGAGAGAGAATGAGAATTCCAAGCAAGCTCCAGGCTAACACCACAGAACCCGACATGGGGCTCGAACTCATGAACCATGAGATCATAACCTGAGCTGAAGCCAAGAGTCAGATGCTTAACCACTGAGCCACCCAGGTGCCCTGGAATTATTTGTTGTTCTTCTGAAATTCAAATTTAACTGGGTATCTTGTATTATATCTGGCAATCCTACATTAGCTCCTTTTCTTTTGAGAATCATCTCTCCAGATTTTTGCTAATTTTTAGAACAAGGGTGGTAATTTTTTCCCCTGCCTCACTGGCTGACTTGACAGAGTTTGTTTATTTATTTATTTATTTTTTAATTCTAAGGATATTAATCTGTTTTTCTCTCATGTCTGGCAAATGCCTTTCATTATGATAAGACAGTGGTTTCAATCTACTAAATTTTACATCTTTATGTAGCTAATATGTCATCATGGTTTCTGTCTTTCGTATCAGGATGAGAAAGGTCTACCCCTGCTAAGATTGCAGAAATTAAGGTGAATAAGTTTCTAAAGGTGCACAAGCAGTGTGATATACATCACACTGGTCATCCATTTAATATTTGATAAGGATTTATATAGTATTTTCTGTGAACTAAAATTATTTTTTTAAAAAAATTTTTTTAAATGTTTTTATTTATTTCTGAGAGAGAGAGAGAGAGCACGNAACAGACTCCAAGCTCTGAACTAGCTGTCAGCAAAGAGCCTGACGCTGAGCTCGAAACCACGAACTGTGAGATCATGACCTAAACTGAAGTCGGACGCTCAACCGACTGAGCCACCCAGGCGCACCATGTGAACTAAGCTTCTTAATGTAACCCTATGGAAACAGCACTTGTCTTGTATTTCAGAAATTCCCAGTAATATTTGGAAAGAAGATGTGTCAACTGAAAGTATTTGATCTAAGGTAATTGCTTGGGGGAAATTTATATAGAGTGTTACTTTGGGTAAGCAGACTATCCTGGAAAAGACACCAGGATTTTGGCAATAATTTGGACTCTCCTTCACCTTTGGATTCGTTCCACTTATTTAAAAAATGTTTCCTGGGGCGCCTGGGTGGCTCAGTCAGTTAAGCGTCCAACTTCAGCTCAGGTCATGATCTCATGGTTCGTGGGTTCGAGCCCCGCATCGGGCTCTGTGCTGTCAGCTAGCTGTTTCAGATTCTGTGTCTCCCTCTCTCTCTGACTCTCCCCTGCTCACACTGTCTCTCTCTCTCAGGAATAAATAAAACATTAGAAAAACAAAAAATAAAACATGTTTCTTTATTATAAAAACTTTCAACTGTGTACAGAAGAGGGGAGAGTAGTTTGACGAACCCCATGGATGCTCACACGGAGTCAAGAATGTACGACTCCTGGCCAATCTCATCTCTTCCACCCACCCTCCCAGGCCCCTGTTCAGATTATTTTGCAAGTCCAGACATTATATTTTTATCATCCGTAAATATTTTTAGATATATCTGTAAAAGATAAAGACGTTAAAAGAAACCTAACCACATACCATATCACAACCAAAGAATACTAATTCTTTAATTCAGATATTTCTCATATTTTGACAGTGGGCATTTGGCCACTTTGCTTTTTTGAAAGCCCTGAAATAGTCCCAGTTTTTACTACTTGACAGAAATCCCAGGAGGATTTTTACCTTTATAGAAAGGAGGCAGAAAGCAAAAGTAGTGTTTAGCGTTTGTTTTGCAGCAAGCCCTCCTTTCCCGGGAGCCACGCTCAGTGGCATCTGAGCATTAAGCTGCCAGAACTTTGAACTCTGTCTGTGAGCATCTCTGTTTATTCCGTGCATCTGTTAGCAAGATGTGTCCTAAGGTATCAGAAAAGCCTGAGAGGTTATTTTTTGGGTCTGGGAATGCTAATAAACATTTCCATGTAAATTAATAGTAATTGCTTCTTCACTTTATGCCTTTTCTGTTTCTGAGATATTTCATAGGAAGGCTCAACTTTGAGATAGCAGGGGAAACCTATATAATATAACCCAATCGACATACAAATCTCCCTGATTATCTCTTAGATATGGTTTTATATTTGTTTGAATCAAGATCCAAATAAGGTCCACATATTGGTTAATCTGTATCTTAAATCTTTTTTAATCTATGAATTTCCCCTCTACCTCCTTTTTACTTTCTAATTTAGTTTTGAATAAACAGGTTGTCCTAGGGTTTTCTACACTACATTTTATTGACGGCATTCCTGTAGTGTTGTGTAACATGTTCCTCTATCCCTTTTATTTCTTTTAAAGTGATAGGTGGCTCTAGAGAATTGATCAGATACAGATTGGACATATATTTTTTTTGGCATGTATACATCATGGGAGTTGGTGTGTACTTCCATCATGAGGCACATAACATCTGTGATATTAGCATCATTTGGGGATCCATTAATTTATTAGGAGTTGTCACTGATTAAAAAAATGTTTATTTACTTATTTTGAGACAGAGACAGAGAGAGTAAGAGAGGGAGGGGTAGAGAGGGAGGGAAAGAAAGAGAATCCCAAGCAGGCTCCACACTGTCAGCATAGAGCCCAATGTGGGGCTCAAACTCACAAACCCTAAGATCTGAGCCGAAATCAAGAGTCGATGCTTACCAACTGAGCCACCCAGGTGCCCCAAGTTATCACTGATTTTTAAACAAATAACAGTTAAGCTGTAAAGGACTTCTGGTTTTTGTGTGGCATTGCGATCTTTCTTGGCTCTGGTGTGGCCGGCAGAGAAAGCGGCTTAGGTGCCAGTGTTCTCTTTTCCACAGTGACCTCCTGACCGGGAGGCTGTGTGTGACTGCAGAGCCCTGAGAGGGATACATACTCTGCCCTGAGTTCTTGGTCCGTGGCCTAGGAAGGAGAATCTTCTTGGCTTCTAGCAGAAGCAGTAAGAGCATGAACTGGTTTTACTCTCCAGTGCTAATCAAAAGTCATTTAAAGTATAATTGTAGATCAATTTGTGTATGATCTTTGGCGTGTACGCATCAATTGGGAGTGCATATTATTATAAGAACTGATACCACATTTTGACCTGGCTTACCCAGTGAAGGTACAAGGTGGGTTTCAGGATTGGTTTGATTCAGCAGCTTGTTAATGTTGTCATACATCCCTCCTCTGCCTTTTGTGTTGTCTTTATGTTTCTCCCCTCTGCCTTGTGTGTTGTCTGTTTAATTTCAAGCATGGCTTTTCATGCTGGCAGAATTGCTGCAATGATTCTATACTTCTTATCAAAACATCTGATTTTTTAGACCACAGAAGAGAGAGTTGACTTCAAGTAGCCCTTTCCGAAGATGGACAACCTTCATTCCTAGATGACGTCAGAAAATTTTGGCTGTTAGCTTGTCCACCTAAATTGGATCAAATGTCCATTCTTTTAACCAATCCCTTCTGCTGGGAGACTGCCATGCTGTGTATACCTTAGGTCTAGATTCCTTAGGGCAGTTGCTGCGATGGGGTAGGAGACAAGATACGCATTTCTGGCATGGGGGGTCAGGTGTTCCTCTTCCCCCCAACCCCCCAACCACATGACTGCACAAGCAGGGGAGTGAGAGGGATGGGAGGGCAACAAGCGCAGTGTCCATTTGGGGATTTGTAGTATTTGTAACCGGCAGAGTGGTGGGGTAGGATGTATGGTGAGAAGTGTGCTGGGCTTCGATGGTCCCAGCCCAGCAAATGGGGAGCTCTCCTAATACTGTGAGGTCAATTCCTTCCTCTATTAGAGGGAGACTGCATGGCTACACGCATAGACGTTCTGAGATTGGGAGCTGATAAGAAAAAGGGAACCTAAGAAAAATTTGGACACTTTCAGGGTAGAATGAATAGGACAAATGAAGATGATTCCAGAAGGCCCCCCAAATGAGAGAGGCATGATGGCCGAGTCCTACTGTGGGAAGGAATCTCAGGGACACCTTGCTTTTATGCATGGGTTAAGACCTGTCCCCAGCCCACACAGCCAACCAGGGGCAGAGCCAGAGCTAAAACCCAGGTCCCTGCCTTCTTGTTCAGCCTGTGACTTTCACATTTAAAGATGCCCTGGAGAACTTGGGAAACTGGCAAAGGTCTAGCCAAGGGGAGGAAATAGTTTGAATTCTAGTAGAGGATTGTATTTCTGAGTTGCCTTTGGCCAGTTCACCGATTTCCATGTGGCCGAAAACTCAGGACGTGTGGAATCTTCACATCCTTGCCATCTGACTGTTGGTGTTATCATATCTTCCATTTCATAGGGTGCTGGTTTCTCAGCCCCGAAAAGAGACGAATTCCTGGTTTCAGCACATGCTGAAAGTTTTAGGTAGAAATGTGTAGCAGAGCCGACAGAACATGTAGCCAGTGATACAATTTGAAGGAATAAAGGCTGAGCTTGGTGTAAGACTCTTACTGCTTGTTAATAGCAATTCAATCAGTGCAGACGTATGCAGAGTCACATGGCAAATGGTCTGGATTACAGGAGGCATGTTTTATGGTTGGCACATTATTTTCCTGGGAGGGCTTTTTAAAATTTGTTGAAGAGGGTTTGTATTTGTATTTGTTGAAGAGGGTTTGAAAGTGCCTAGCTACTTGAATGGACACTTTCCCCCGCCTCTCTGGCAGTGACTTCAGAAAACCTTAGTGCAGACCTGGGGCTTCACTGGCCCAGACGACCTGAAGGTATGGGCTGTAGAAGACTGGATGCATCATTACTATCCGTCTTGACTTCTCTTTGGCTTTGAGGATCACGTACCCGCTTGTGATGGTATGCTGTTACAAATTCTCTCCATCAAGGCAGAGCCTAGTAAAAGACAGGACCCACAGCCTGGGCCCCATCTACTGCTGATTCCTAGTTTCTTCCTTTTCTTTCCTTAGAGCTACACCTACCTTGAGAATGAAATGCATCTCCCGGTCATCGCGGGGTGGTGACAGAGGTCTGAGCCATGGCCCTCCGGTGAGCTGTTGGCTTCCTTGCGCATCGCGAGGGCAGCGTAGCACAGCGCTTTGGGGCCAAAGAGACCTGGATTAAGTCTAAGGCCCGGTGCTTTCTTGCCATGTATTCTTGGGCAGATTAAGCTCTGAGCTTCAGCTCCCTCTTCTGTATATTGAAGATTTCATCTACCTCATTGGATCATTGTGGACCTTAAATGAAATAAAGGCAAGCTGCTCAATAAATAATAACTATTCATAAAAATAATGACTGTAACAGGAAAACGTGAGAGATTCATATAAGGACCCAAATGGTTTTGTTTCCCTTAGTTTTCCTCCTTGGAATTAAAGCTACAAAGCCCATCAATATGTGGAAGATTTCAAATCTGTGGTTCTATTACCCTTTGTTTAAAATGAAACTAGATTGGGGGCGCCTGGGTGGCTTAGTCAGTTAAGCGTCCGACTTTCGCTTGGGTCATGATCTCGCGGTTCGTGGGTTCGAGCCCCGCGTCAGGCTCTGTGCTGACTGCCAGCTCAGAGCCTGGAGCCTGTTTCAGTCTGTGACTCTCTCTCTCTCTGACCCTCCCCTGCTCACGCTGTCTCTCTCTCTCTCCTAGAAATAAATAAAACATTAAAAAAAAAAAATATAAAATGAAACTAGATTGTGTGTGTGTGTGTGTGTGTGTGTGTGTGTGTATGTGTGTGAAATAAAATTCATATCCTTTCCCAACCAGACACAGGTCAGGAGGACTCTCTCAAGTGAAGGAAGGATGCTGTTTGGTGTGATCTTTCTCCATTTGCTGTGTGACCATTTCTTCTCCCCCAGGCAACTAGATACACCTACTTCCTGAAATCTTCCTTCATTTTCTCTTTCTCTGGATGGGAGGTTGTTTTCCTGAGTTTAGCATCTGAAGGAAGCTTGAGTGAGCCTGATCACCTTTCCTTTTCTCTGTAAAACTATGGGAGGCAGAGTTGCTATTAGGAGAGAGCTGGAAGGCCATGCCTGTGTGCCCTCCTACCTTCTGGGCTCCGGGGTCAGGCTGGTGACTGCTCAGTATGTTCCCAGATTGGGTCCCCAAGCCACTGTCCCCAGGAGCCAGAAGAATGGGGCCTGATTTCTCTGGAGCTCCTCCTCCTCTATTCCTGAGCCAGCCTTTTCCCTTGGCCTGGGTTGGAAAGCAAAGGCCGGCAGGGCCTGTGGATGGGCCCACACCCGGTCCTCCAGGCTGCTTTTAGAACAGCATTTCAGAAAGGAAGACTCCTGGCTGGTCGCATGGCTTCCTAGGGTGGATTAGGCCATCGATGTACACGTTGTCCCCCTTCTAAATAGTTGATTATCTTTTTTAAATTTTATTTTAGAGAAAGAGAGAGAGAGAGTAAGCGCGTGAGTGGGCGAGAGGGGCGCAGGGGGAGAGAGAAGGAATCCCAAGCAGGCTCCACACTCAGTGTGGGATGTAGGGCTGGATCCCATAACCCTGGGATCATGATCTGAGCTGAAATCAAGAGTCAGATGCTCAGCCGACTGAGCCGCCCAGATGCGCCTCCCTTCTAAGCAGTTTAAACTGATAATTGATATATTTGGACTATGGACATTTAAAGTGATTGCCAGTATAGTTGGATCAATATCTACCATATTTGTTTAGTTTTCTATTCCTTGTTCATCTTTTTGGTTCCTATTTCTGTCTTCCATTCTTTTTCTACCTTTGTGCTTGTAATTGAGTATTTTATGTGATTCTATTTTCACTCATTTTTCACCTGCTCAATTATACTTCTTTAAAACTTTTTTAGTCGTTGCCTTAGTACATTGGAGTCCAGGAGCTTCCAAAGAGTTGGATTGCTAGTTGGATTGCTCCATTAACCATGTTTGCCTCTTCTGTAACTGGGGGCTTTGGATGTGAGCACAGCCCTAGGGAGGGACGTTGTGATTCATCCTCTCATTCATTTATTCATTGATGAGTTGGCCTTTGGTAGGGCTGTAGGAGGCAAGACGGAAATTGTTTTGCATCTGATCTAGAAAAACCACTAAGTTAAAAGACAAAACATTGTGATTCCTATCAGGGAGGGGTGTCTTTAGGACCAATGTGACAAATGTCCGAGACGCTTTTGCTGGATGGAAGAATTGTGCAAGTACTCATTGCAAAAGGCTTTGTCCTAATTCTTTGTTTTTCACATGCACAACAAGTTGTTCAGTGGTCAGTGGTACCACCCCGCTGGGAAGCTGGGGCTTGTCAGCTGGCAAAGTTGCGTGATGTGTCCGGAGTGAGAAATTCAGTGCATTCTGTGGCGGTTCTTTGCCCAGTCACCATCCTGAGAAGCCCATTATAGTAAACATCTGTTGTAATATCTATTCTCTCTTTTCCGGTAATAAAATCTCTACTTTCTTTAGGAGGAAAAACCCCTCCCTCACTCTCAGTCCCCATGACTTAGGTGGACTGATCCTACTTTCCAGTCACAGGGTGGGTGTGTGACCTGGGCTTTGTCAATCAGTGTGTGCATTCACCCAGGTCAGGGATGCTCCTGTGACCCACACTGGACCAATGAATTCAGGCGTGGGACCCTGTGGTGCAACTACTAGGGAGAAGACGCTCTGGGGTTGGGACACTGTGAGGAGGAAGGGCCATGGTGGTTGCAGGTCCCTCAGTCACTATGAATGAAAAGCTTGCCTGAGAATAAGTCAACATAGAGCAAAACAAAGGTAAGCGAGGAAGGAGACTGGTTTCTGATAGTATATTGTGAGCATCTGGATGTAGCCACACTGAAGTTCCTTTGTATCTTCCATTATACGGGCCAGTAACTTCCTGTGATAGAGTCAATATGGCCACAGTTTCTTTGTGACTTCTTTCATCAAGGGGTGGAGTCTGTTTCCTCATCCCTTGAACTTGGGCTGGCCTGTGACTTGGTTTGCCTCATGGAAATTGGTGGGAGCAACACTGTGTGAGTTCTGGACACTGGGCCCCAAGGAGTCTTGAAGCTAATGCCTTTGGACCTCTGTCCCAAGGCCACCATGTAAGAAAGCCAGTCTACTAGGGGACAAGGGTGCATGTATAGGAGAACTGAAGCACCAGTCACGAGTGCCAATTACCTAACATGCCCTTGAGACCATTTTGGACCTTCCAGCCTAATTGACCTTCCCACTGAATGTAGCTGCATGAGGGAGCCCAGGTAAAGCCAGCAGAGGAAATTCTCAGTCTGTCCACAGCATCAGAAATTGTTATTTTAAGCCACTAAATTTTGGAGTGGGTTGTTACACATCAATGAATAGCTAATACACTCCTCTTTTGGCTTAAGTCAGTCTGATTTTATTTTATGTCATTTGCAACAGAGACTGCCTTGCAGCCGTTCTGACTTGTACACTTATGCAATACACTGAACCTTACCAGAAGTGTACCTTTTTCAGAACTTCTTCCTACCTGTGCCACGGGGCCAGCCGCCTCCATCTACATCTTCACTTGCCAGATGTGCACACGTGAGCTCACTCGGTGGAGTCCATTTCTTCCTCATGTTTGTATAATGTATCTGAAATGTAGTGCCACTGTGCCCAAAGAGGTGGCTTTCTCCAGCAGCTGCAAGTGTAGGGAGACCATTCATCAACTTGTCTTTACTGGTCACTTATGTGACTTGACGCTTGACATTCCTCCACCTCACTGGAGGAAGTTCTCTCCATTGAAGTTGTAGTTCCTTTTTATAGACTCTCACACATGACTTCTGGGGTTTCTGGTCTGTCCTTGAAATGCCTAGAAGATGTGAAGCATCAGTGATTTGAGAGTAAGGAACGTATTAGAGACAGTGAAATAGCACAGTCCCTACAATTGGACATATGTAGGTTCCAAGTCTGGCTCTGATACCTGTTAGCTGAGGGCCTTGTGCAATCGCTTAATCATCTGAATTTGGCTAACTTATAGCTACAATGGGAGATAATAATCCTACTTTATAGGTTTCTGGTGCCCATTCTGTGAGGGAAGGCGTGGGGAGCGCCTGGCAGGCAGTGTTGGCAGCCCACATTTAGCAGCGGCCTTCAACATTGTTTCTCTTCTTGAAGGCAGAGTGTCACAGAACATACTTTTTCCCCTCTCCCTTTAGTTCATTGTTAACACTAGAAGGAATCTTGCATTGTTTGGTTTGGAATCAAGATTATAATGGGCTGTCTTTAATAAAGAGAATTTTTCTGATAGCATATCTGTTTATTGCTTTTAAAATATGATGCATATAATCATGATGATCAGAACGGTAATGATATAGGGGCACCTAGGTGGCTCAGTCGGTTGAGTGTCTGACTTCAGCTCAGGTCATGATTTCATGGTTCAGGAGTTTGAGCTCCAAATTGGCTCACTGCTGTCAGTACAGAGCCTGCTTCAGATCCTCTGTCCCCCTCTCTCTCTCTGCCCCTCCCCTGCTCTTGCTCTCTCTCTCAAAAAAATAAATAAACATTAAAAAAAAGATGGTGATAACAAACTGAAGGCTAATGGGGGTGGGGAATAGGGGAAGAAGGGGGATGGACATGGAGGAGGGCACTTGCGGGGATGAGCCCTGGGTATTACATGGAAACCAACTTGACAATAAACCATTTAAAATAAAAAAAAAGAAAAAAGATGGTGATGATATAAGCAACTTATAGCATCATGTGATAATATATGTAATAAAAACATGCCAATGATGAGAAGGGGTGCTATGGCAACATATAGAAAAGAATGGCTAAAATTCTTCCAGGAGCAGCGTCGAAGAAGTCCCCCTTGATCTAGGTATTTAACACTGAGTCGGAGTTCCCATAGCAGGGATTGGAGTGGAATTTCCAGGCAAAAGCATGGAGGTATGAGAGAGTGGTATGTTCTAGAGATTGCAGGTAGTTCAGTATGCTGTGATGTGGGGTGATTGTGAAGGAATGGAAGGAGGGAGGCTGGACAGAGAGGTGGCAGCCAATCTTGAGAGACAACACCCTATATGCTAAGGAGTTGAACTTGGTACTGTAGATAGTAGGCCATTGTTGGGGGACCTTAAGCAGGGGAGTGACATAAAAGTCCAGGCAGTGAAGAGTTTATAGAGGTGCAAGACTAGAAGTGTGGGGCCAGTTATGAACTAATTACAAAAGCCCATCCAGGCGCGATGAGGATCTGAGTTAAGGTTGTCATGACTCTGGGAGGGTGGATGGACTAAAGAGGCCAGCAGTGCTAGGAGTTGGTGGCCAATTGGATGTGCTGTGGTCGAGGGTGAAAGGGAGAAATCAAGGATGCCTATTTGTTTTCTTACTTAGATTTCAGAACTTAGGTGGTGCCACAAACCACATGGGGGCACAGGAAAAGAAGCAGACTTGGTGCGGGACAAGGAAGGACTGTTTTGGACTTACTGAATTTGAGGCATCTTGAGAAACCCTGGTGAAACTATCAGAACAGCTTCTAGATGAGCTTTAGACTGAGCAGCTACCAATGTGTAGAAGAGAGTTAAAGCCATGGGTGTGAATAAAGTTGTCCAGGGAAAATGTGTGATCACGTTCTGGATGATGCTACCACTAAGCTGGGCAAAGAAGAAAAGCCATGGGAGAGAACAGTGGCAGACCACATTTTCCAAAGATGACTGTAACAATATTCTCTATCCTACAGACTTTTTTTTTTTTTTTTTTTACTGTGTGCCAGTGCCATTCCCCCTAGAGAAGGGAGGGTCTATGTCCCTTTCCGTGATCTGGGCACCCTTGTGACTCCAGTAGAGGTGATGTTGGGTGACTTTCAAGATTAGGTAATAAAAGAAAATGTAGTTTCCACTAGTACCCTTAGAACATTCTGCTTTGGAGCCCTGAAAACCTGAGGTTGCCATGTTTTGGAGAACTCAGGCGATGGGGAGAAGCTATGTGTGGATGTTTCGGCTAACAGCTCTAGCTGAAGTCCCCACCGACATCCAGCGTCAAGTGCCAGATGTGTGGATGAGGACCCCACCAGATTTTCCCTGGCCCCAGCTGTACATTCACCCAAAACTCTTGAGTCCTTCATGAAGCACAGAAAAGCCATGCCCACTGTGCCCTTTCCAAAATCCTGACCAACAGAATCTGTGAACATGACAAAATTATTGCTTTAAGTTGCTACATTTTAGGATGTTATGGCCTGGGTTTGTGTCTCCCACTAAATTCATAGGTTGAAATCCTAATCTCTAATGTGATGATATTAGGAGAAGGGGCCTTTGGGAAGTGATTAGGTGATGAAGGCAGAGCCCACATGAATGGGATCAGTGTCCTTATAACTGAGACCCTGGTGAACTCTCTCTCCCCTTCTACCATGTAAGGATACTGTGAGAAGACGGTTGTCTATGAACCAGGAAGCAGGCTCTCACTGGACACCGAATCTGCTAGCACCTTCCTCTTGGACTTGAAGTTCTCCAGAACTGTGAGAAATAGATGTTTGCTGTTTAAGACAGCAGTCTGGCATTTTTGTGGTGATAACCCAAACTGACAATTGCATGGGACAATATACTACGTGGTAATAGATAGACAGATAACCAGGACAAGGACAGCAAGGACAAGTCAAAGGAGTTGGAAGCTACTGGAGAGAGAAAGAGAAGCCTTAGAAGAGGTCCAGATGGCTAACACATAGGAGGTGTCCAGTGGGTTTGGCCACCAAGAAACCACTGGCCGCTCCAGCAGGAGTACTTTCAGTGCGTCACGAAGGCCCAAGTCAGAAGGCCATGGAGGAGAAATGTGAAAACGGAGCTCAGGCCACTTTTTCAACAATCTTGCCCATGAAGCCTGAGACAGGAAGGATAAGAGTTAGATGGAGATGCGGGGTCAAAGAATTTTCTTTGAAGATAGCAGGTAGATCTTTTTTTGGGAGATCAGTAGGATAGCTCCTTACTGAGCGGAGTGAGAGGTGAGAGATGCAGAAATGGCGGAAGGTTTTGAAGGAGACAGGGGAGGTTGGATGAGAACCACCACCCTTATGAAGAAATGGTCTTGAACAACCTTTGGTGAAGAGGGAAGGAGGTTGAATGGGTGGTGGTGGAGATAGTTTCTGAGGCTGGGAGTCATAATTGCTTTTACTTTGGTGGCTGCCATGAGGTACTTGGTGGAATAGACATTGGCTTAGAATTCGGGGATTGACAGCCACAGGAAGCAGTACTATTCCATTTCATGTCTTACCATTGAGGAATTGTATTATTGTTTTGATAGCAAAACTTAGGCAACTTCGCTGTCTATAAAAGGTAAAATCTATCACAAGAAATCTTACATATCTTTTTTGCTTCTACTATGATTAAGAAATTATTTCTATTATATCCTTAACTGGTGACCTATTTTCTTAAGTACATAAGTGATTGATTACTGAATGTAATTTTACCTTTCTAAAATGTCTACTCATTGGTCCTAGATCTCCCTTCAGAGCTACACAAAACAGTAGGCATCCAGGGTTACCTGGGTGGCTCAGTTGGTTAAGCGTTCAACTTCAGCTCAGATCATGATCTCACAACTTGTGAGTTCGAGCCCTGTGTGGGCTTTGTTCTGACAGCTCAGAGCCTAGAGCCTGCTTTGGATTCTGACTCCTCTCTCTGCCCCTCCTCTGCTTGTACTCTGTCTCTCTCTCTCTCTCTTTCAAAAATCAACATTAAAGTATTTTTTTTTTAAAGAAAGTAGGTGAGTAAGTTTTAGCACAGATCTATGGCACAGTCTATAAAAATGGCCTTGTGTTTGTGACACAGATAAGTTCCCAATGGATTTAGTATGGGGAAAAAAAGGACTTTAAAACAGTATTTGTTGTATTATAGAGTCCCATTTTGTAAATGTAAATATGCGTAAAGGAACGAGTACATATTAAAAAGTTAAGTGTTTCTTTTCCTCAGGGTGGGGGAATTATGGAGACTTAAAAAAAATTTTTTTTGCAGTGTTTCTCAATTCCCATGGTGTAACTATTCCCATGGTGGCTGATTTCTTTTTTTTTTTTTAAGTAAATTTATTTATTTAAATTCAAGTTAATTAACATAGAGTGTAGTATTGGTTTCAGGAGTAGACCCTGGTGATTCATCACTTCCATATAACACCCAGTGCTCATCCCAACAAGTGCCCTCTTTAATGCCCATCACCCCATTAGGCCATTCTGCCACCCTCCTCCCCTCCAACAACCCTCAATTTGTTCTCTGTATTTAAGAGTCTCTTATGGTTTGCCTCCCTATCTGTTTTTATTTTATTTTTACTTCTCTTCCCCTATGTTCATCTGTTGTGTTTCTNTAATTTGATATTTGTCTTTCTCTGACTGACTTATTTCCTTGGCATGATACGCTCTAGTTCCATCCACATTGTTGCAAATGGTGAGATTTCATGCTTTTGATTGCCAAATAATACTCCAGTGTGTGTGTGTGTGTGTGTGTGTGTGTATGTGTGTGTACACACCACATCTTCTTTATCCATTCATCGGTTGATGGACATCTGAGCTCTTTCCATAATTTGGCTGTTGTCGATAGCATTGCTATAAACCTTGGGGTGTGCATGCCCCTTTGAATCAGCATTTCTGGATATTTTGGATAAATAACCTAGTAGTGCAATTGCTGGTCATAGGGTAGTTCTCTTTTTAATTTTTCTGGAGCCTCCACACTGTTTTCCAGAGTGGCTGCACCAATTTGCATTCCCACCAACAGTGCAAAAGGGTTCCCCTTTCTCCACATCCTTGCCAACATCTGTTGTTTCCAGAATTGTTAATTTTAGTCACTCTGACAGATGAGAGGTGGTATCTCATTGTGGTTTTGATTTGTATTTCCCTGATTATGAGTGATGTTGAGCATCTTTTCTGTGTCTGTTGGCCATCTGGATGTCTTCTTTGGAAAAGTGTCTATTCATGTCTTTTGCCCATTTCTTCAATAGATTATTTGTTTTTTGGGTGTTGAGTTTGGGAAGTTCCTTATGGATTTTGGATACTAAGCCTTTATCGGATGTCTTTTGGAATTATTTGACCCATTCCATTGGTTACCCTTTAGTTTTGTTGATTGTTTCCTTTGCTGTGCAGAAGCTTTTTATCTTGATGAGGTCCCAATAGTTCATTTTGCTTTTGTTTCCCTTGCCCCCAGAGACATATCTAGTAAGAAGTTGCTGTGGCCAAGGTCAAAGAGGTTACTGCCTGTTTTCTCCTCTAGGATTTTGATGGTTTCCTGTCTCACATTTAGGCCTTTTATGCATTTTGAATTTATTTTTGTATATGGTTTAAGAAAGTAGTGGGATTAATGAGGAGACTTTCCACTTTCTTTGTTTAAAAGGAGTATGCATTTCTTGTGTGTGTAAATACAATTAGTAAGAATGAAGCAACCACTGAATCTGTCTGTTCATTTCAAATGGGAAAGCTGGCCAATAGCATTGTTCAGTTATCTATAGCAAGAAGGTAAGTCCTAGCTGTTAACTTCCCTGACATTTCACCCCCTTGAATGAGGCCACACCGCACCTTCCTGATGGCGCTGGTCAGAGGGTGGTGGGAACATGACAGACTCCTACCACAGGACAGTCTGCATTTAAACCGAGAAAAGGAAAGAACACAACCACACCCCTGAGAATCTGCTTCCAGCACAGTGTGGGCCTGAGCCTCAGCATCTATTCTCTTCTCTTTCTCATCTGGCCTCTGTCCCCTTTCTTTGAAAAATATGCATATGTTGGACACTTCTCTAATTTCGACAGTGCCTTGGGTCCTTGGGTGCCCTGCTAGCCTTGTGGTGTCCTTAGATAGTCTTCTCTTAGTGTTGGAAGTGAGGCAGGAGCCATTCTGGTCTGTTGTGGTTACCTGCTCAGATACAATTAGGAGTTGGGGCAGCTGAGCTGAAACAGCACAGGGAAGTTGTTTTTCTAGTTCTTTCTCTTTCCTTACCCTCCTACTGTTAATCTTAACTATTGGTATGGTGTGTGTATTTATTTATTTATTTATTTTGAGGGGGGAGAATTTTATTTGGGAGAATTATTTCTAGCCTGTTTCTTTGAAATATTCCTTTCCTCGTCCTCTCTGCCCTCCGCATTTTATACTCCTGTCGGCTAAAGCCCTCTATGGTAATGGATTGGTTTGCTCACTGTCCATTTATCTTTTTGCCCACTAGACTGTGGGCTCCTTGAGGGCAGGAACCCCATATTACCAGCTGCATCAAAAGAACTCAGCAGACAGAAACTTATCTGCAATATCTATATTCCCAGCACCCACCCCTGCATCAAGTGCTGAATAATCATCTTTTGGTAATGGCACCAGCCAGCATTTCATCATAAATATGTGAGTTTCCTGTGTCTCGGAATCATAGTATGCATTTACTCTATGTGGTATGTAAGTTTACTTTAACTAGTATATGAAATATTGCCTGACAGTCTGAATGTGTAATAAACTATATCTGATAGCAGAGATTGGCGAATGTTCCTCCCTGCCTGTGGTAAGCGTCTCTAAGCAAATGCATATCCTCTGACAGACTTCACTTTGACTTTATGGACTGATACATCAAATTCTGACATACGGAGTTCCCACTGCAGTATCTGGGCAGTGGAAAGTTTGGCTGTGGAGGGAGACAGCTTCTAGTTCAGGGTGTAGCACTGGGAAAACATGATTTCTGGCCAGGGTTTATGTAAAAGCTTTTCAAAATTGTGACTGTATCTTTAATGAATGTTCAGTCTCTTATTTTTGTGAGGAGCTATTTTCCATTGGAAAACAATCTTGGGTTTTAAGTTCTGCTGTGTAAAAAGTTTCCAGAAAATGTCAGGGCATTTTCCAAGAGCACCCTAGGAGGTGGGAGCAGTTAAAACACTTTAAAAAAAAATCTGCATTCTGATGGACGTTGGCCATTTAATTTGTTTTTCATTGATTCTTGGGCCAAGAAGAATTCCAGCTGGGTGTGAATAAGGATAGTGTGAGTGAGAGAGCAATGGATTCTTGGTCTCACTCCATGGGGAGGGAGCCACTGGGTTACTAGTCCAAGTGACACAATTGGAGACCAGATTTCTTTTCTTCACTCACAAATCAGTCACTTCTTTGAACCAGGTTTCCTAACTCGGAGCAGATGGCTTCTTCTTGCCGTCTGATCATTTTGCCTCTGCTCTGGTTTTAGCTGTGTTTTGGGGGCCGATGTAGGGTAACTCCAGATAGAGTAAATTACCTCTGGGAAAGAGGGGCTTAAATGGGATGGGTGTGCTGTAGGAGTAAGTCCCATTCAGGTGTTTTATAGGGAGTCTCATTTATTTCAGTTAACAGTCCTACAAAGGGACCAGTGATTACCCCCACTTATAAAGGAACAAACTGAGAATTTAAGAAAAGTGCTCGGGGCCCCTAGGAAGAGACTGGATTTGTATCCAAGTCTGTCTAGTTACCAAGTCCTGTGCTTTCCAGTCCGCGATGGTGCATTAATAGCACGTTACAGTAGGGTTCAGGTTACCCAGCACAGGTGAGTGGAAAGACTCACTCTCAGAAACCTTTCTGAAGGTTTTTACTATGTTTCAAGCATCTAGGGTGGAGCTTATGATGGCCAAGTGGGAGGCTTGAAGCTGGCAAAGCTACTCTGGCACCTTCTGCCCACAAGACAGGCTCTGTTTATTCATGCCAGCTAACGTGGAGGGTGCCTTAAATGATTTATGTTTGAAGGATTTTTTTTTTTTTTTGGTCAACAAAAATAGTCCTATTGCAGTACACCTTGGATTCTCAGGTTTTTAATAAACCAGGCAGAGTAGTTGCATAAGGTCAAGAGAGACAGAGCGTGTTTATCCCTGGGAGGTGTCAAGTCAAACGCGCCCCCGCTCAGAATCCTCCCTGAGCCGATGGATTTTCTGTGGCCCGACTCTCAGAGATTCACCCTGGACATTCATGGCTTTAGGGCACGGTGTCCTCTGGGAGGTCATCAGGGATGACAGATAGGAAGCCTGAAACTGGGGACTTCGGTGGGTAGGGGGTCTAGGGCCGAGGCTGGTCTGAACTATAGGGTGAGGACAGACACGTGGAGCTGTCTCCAGACTCTGTGTTGTCCTGGGCGGGTCCTCAAGCACCAGGAGCCGGGCAGCTGCAAAGGCCCATGGCAGGGAGTCACCACAGAACTTGTTGCTCATGTTTATGCAGTGGCCTCTGCGGAGCTGCATACAGTTTGGCTATTGTTTTGCACTTCAGGGGTGCCAGGTAGTGGCTGGTGTTAAAACGTGTTCAGGATTTGGATGGAGAATCTTCTCTGCCTGCTGCCATATTGGAGTCTAGAGGGATGTCCAGACAGTGTCTGGGCCTAGGGGGTGGGGGTAGCCTAGATGGGGGTGGCAGACACTGAGACTGGGGCCCAGGAGGGGACGTTCTAGGAAAGCCATGTGGCCCAGGTCTGGTTTCCTTTTTTTTTTTTTTAAATATTTTTTTATTTATTTCTAGGAGAGAGAGAGAGTGAGCAGGGGAGGGTCAGAGAGAGAGGGAGATACAGACTCTGAAATAGGCTCCAGGCTCCGAGCTGGCAGTCAGCACAGAGCCCAACGCGGGGCTCGAACCCACGAACTACGAGATCATGACCTAAGCAAAAGTCGGACGCTTAACCGACTAAGCCCCCTAGGCGGCCCCCAGGACTGGTTTCCTTAAGGGCACTCATTTAGACTTTTTTTTTAAAATGTATTTTTCAGGGTGCCTGGGTGGCTCAGTCGGTTAAGTGACTGACTTCAGCTCAGGTCATGATCTCACAGTTTGTGGGTTCGAGCCCCGCGTTGGGCTCTGTGCTGATGGCCCAGAGCCTGGAGTCTGCTTTGGATTCTGTGTCTCCCTCTCTCTCTGACCCTCCCCCATTCATGCTCTGTTTCTCTCTGGTTAAATAACAAATAAACATGAAAAAATTAAATAAAATATATTTTTCAGTTTATGTAAACGAAGTGCTTACTCTTTCTGGCGTACAGTTCTATAAGATGTGCCAAATGCATGGAGTTGTAGTCACCATGGTGAAGACACAGAACAGTTCTCTCACCCCCACTTGAGTGGGGGAGGGGCAGAGAGAGAGAGAGAGAAAATCCCAAGCAGGTTCCTCAACTGTCAGCAACGAACCCGATGCGAGGCTCTAACCCACGAACCATGAGATCATGACTGATCCCTGCTGAGATCAAGAGTCATGGATCCTGGACACTCAACCCAATGAGCCGTGTAGGTGCCCCGTGTTGCTCCTTGTAACGGACCCGCCCCCTTAACTCCTGGTTAACCGGTGGTCTTTTTTCTGTCCCTGTAGTTTTGCCTTTTCCAGAACATCGTGAAGACAGAATCACGTGGTCTTTTGAGTGTGGCTTCTTTCATGTGCTCTAGTCCATCAGAGGTTCATCCGTGTCACTGCACGTATCAGTTGTTTATCCCTGTCTGTTGCCGAGTATGGATCATGGTTTGTTTATCCATTCACCAGCTGAAGGACATTGGGTTGTTTTCAGTTTTCAGACATTGTGAATAAAGCTGCTAGAAACCTCCATGTACGCGTTTTTGCGTAAACATGACTTTTCATTTCTAGGAGTGGGATTGCTGGGTCATGAGTAAGTGAACACCTCACTTTATGAGAAATTGCCAAATTCTTCTCCAGAGTGGCTGTGCCATTTTGTATCCCCTTCACCAGTGTGTGAGGTTCTAGCTTCTCTACATCCTCGCCAGCACTGGCTATCCTGTGTCTGTATGTATTTATATTTATTTTTAGCCTAGGTATGTGGCATCTCGTGGTTTTAACTTGCCTTGCCTAATGTTTTGAACACTGTTTCCAAATGAAGTTACGTGTACAGTCGCAGTTTTCAGGATTGAAAGAAGTAAACAGCACAAGGTATTAAATTGTATTTTTGTGAAGTGGGTATACTTAAAATATAGCACAATTTTGGTAACCTTGTTTTGAGTCTTCTCTATCCTTGTACACCCTGAGCCTGCAGCATTTGGAAACGGTGTCTGGCTACAATTACAGGTACTCCGCTGTTGTCGAGGCTTTATTATGTCTGGGGTTATTCTCTCATGTGAAGGAATTTTAGATGCGTGGTGGTTTTAAAAGCACGAGGGACCCGACCCAGGTCCTTCTGTCCTTCTGTGCCATCATCCTTCGATCGCGGCTTCCTTTCCCAGGGTCACAGATGCCTTTCAGAGCTCTGGCTACCCCAGTGCCTTCCAGGCAGGAGAGAGGGAATGGGGAGCGGAGAACGGCCTTTCAGCTTTTCCTCACAGCCGGGTGAACATGCACTTATTTCTTCATCTTCCTGGTCGTATCCCTGTTCAGGCTCTGGTGGATCTGTATCCTCCCGACGTGGGAACGACTTTTGGTCTAGGAGAAATATCCAGACTTTCACCTGGGACCTGTTTACTTTCAGTTAAAACACAACTTGAACAAGTCCTTTACTTTTGCTCATTTGGAAATTGGAGGCCTCGACTTGGAAGCATGAGAAAATTGGAGGAGGGACGGCCAGTGGCTTGCCTGTGGAGATGCTGACGCAGACGGTTTGCCAGAAGGAAGAGGCAGAAAAAACCAGCTCAGGGAATAGCCTCAGGCCCGCTCGCGCAGGGGCGGCAGCTGTGTGTGCCTTCAAGCCTCCCGCAGCTGGATTAGTAGGCTTGCTGGGTAACAAAATCACTTCTGTATCTCTTTCCTTTCGATGAGACTGTCTCTCCCTCCCCCCAGCCCCAGGGCAGGAACATGGGGATTGTGCATGTGTATCCAGCGTTTCATGTACCTATACGGGAAAATGATGTACTTTTTGCCAGCTTTCTAGGAAGACCAAATAAAATGAAATAAGATTGGATGCTTTGCAGAACGTAGAGTTAGGGCTGCCAGATAAAACAGAGGACACTTATTCACTCTGAATTTCAGATAAACAATGTTTTTCACTTGATCATTTTTAGTATGAGTATGTCCCTAAAGGACATGGGATATGTCTGTTTTTTTGTTTTGTTTTGTTTTGTTTTGTTTTTGAGAGAGAGAGCGAGCTCACCAGCAGAGGAGGAGCAGAAAGAGAGAAGGAGAGAGTGAGAATCTCAAGCAGCCTCCGCACCCTCAGCGTGGAGCCCGAGGTGGGGCTCACACCCGCAAACCACAAGATCGTGACTTGGGTTGAAAGCAAGAGTTGGATGCTTAACTTACTGAGCTGCCCAGGCGCCCCGGGATAGACTTATATTAAAAATATACTCATTGCTTATCGGAAATTCATCTTAACTAGGCATTCTTCATTTTTATTTGTTAAATCTTGTAACCCTACTTGGAGCACATGGGTGTCTGAAGGCCCGGATTACCTTCCTGCCTGATGGAGCTGGAGGGGTAGAATAGATTTTAATGAAACACGCCCAGTCTTGGCACAATGGTAGAAAATTTGTTGACCTAATTTTGCCCTGAGTGTGGGACTGCGGATGCCCTTCTGGAACAGAGAAAAATCAGTCTCCCTTTTCACAGCTGCTAGTAAGCTAATTGGATACAGCGGCCGTTAGGAAGCCCTGGCTCAGGTTGAAGAGACATAGGGAGACATGGGGCTTGTTATCTCTTTGGCTCATCCCTTGCCCGATTAGAGAATTTTTCTGAGTTGCGTGTGCTTTCTTTGAATATCTGTTTTTGCATTTGGGCCTAGAACTGGAACAGGAAAGCTCAGTTCACTGCGGAGTCATGAATAAGACCCTCTTGGTGTGAGCACAATAGGCCAGTGTTGACATACTTGGGGCTTTCTCTAAACCAGTGTTTCTCCAAGTGTGGCCCCGGGCCAGCAGCAGCAGTGCCACCTAGACGTTGTTAGAAATGCACATTGGGGCCCCACCCCAGACCTACCGAATCAGAAACTCTCAGTGTCTGGCCCAGCAATCTGTTCTCAACAAGCCCTGGAGGTGTCTGGTGCATGGTAAGGGTGCAGAACCCTGGCTGTAAATCAGGGGTAGGCAAACCTTTTTTTCTTTTCTTTCTTTTTTTTTTTTTGGAAAGGACCAGGTAGCAAATGTTCTAGGCTTGAGGGCCATAGGGTCTCTACTACTCAACTCGCCACGGTGGAGCAGAAGGAGCTACAGACAAGGTGCGCACGGATGGCTGTGTCTGGGTTAGGAAGCAAGGACAGCTTCAGATGGCAGAAACAGGGAGCTGGGCCGGACGTGTCCCTCCTGAGTAGCTTCCTGCCCCCTGCCAAGACTAAGGCACCGTCAGAGTAGTCAGACTTGCTTGTCACTCGTCTCTGCTATTCACTGAGAGATGTGAAGTGCTCTTAAACAGCCAACCAGAAGTGCGATGTACCAGAAGGAGAAGACCACGCAAAACAGAGCCTCGCGGGGAGTGGTGATGTCGCTGCTGTCATTAGGGGAGGCTCCCTCTCCCGGCGACGAGGGTGTCCCTGTCTACCTGTAAGCCCTCCCCTGTGTCCAGCTGTAACGCTCATTAGTGAGACCATTCTGCTGTTCTTACCGGCAGTTCGCTCCTGCGTGTCCCTGGCAGTCCTGCTCTGTTTCTCTCACCCACCCACTGGCCCTTTGCTCTAGAGGACCGGTCTACACATTCTCCCCTCAACCCCCCGCACGTCTTCCTCCCTCCTTGTGCTCGGCTGATGGCCTCCATCCTCTTCCGTAGAGAAACCATCGGCGAGAGAGGAGAGCTTCTGCGGGCTGCCACCATCCCTGTATCTCTGAACCGACCCATTTCTGGCCTCAGTCCTGTCCTCTCCCTGCAGATGAACGGCCACCACGCAAGGCAGACTCTTCACTTTTGCGCTAAATCTCATCTCCTCGCACCTCCTTGAGGACATTACTTCAGCAACTGCCTCCCTGCATTCTGTATCACTTTTCACTCCCCATCGGTTCCTTGGTGTCAAAACTGCTATAATTTCTCCCGTGTATGCTTCTTGCTACCACCCCGTTGCTCTCCTGCCTTCGACAGCAGAACTCTCAGAAAAGGTTGCCTATGCCTGCCTGCCATCTCACGGTGGCTTCCAAAGTCCCCTGTGATTCCCCCCTCTGCTCCCTCTCGGATCTGACCTCCCGAGGCTGCCTCTTTGGTCCACCTGCCCTGACTTCCGTGCTGTTCCCTGAGCGCTCCGGGTCCATTCTCTCCTTGCGGCCTTACACCTGCCTTCCCTCTGTATGGAATGTTCTCTCACCAGAACACTGACTAGCTCATTCATTCACTTCCTTCAGACATCTGCTCAAATGTCCCCTTCTGAGAGACCCTTCCCTGACTGAGGTCCCTGTGTAAGAACTGCCGTCCCCCAGCCTCCTTGTGCCTTTACTTTCTGTCTGCTTTACTTTTCTCCCTGGCACCACCACCTGCTGGATGATACGTTTTCCTGTTTATGACTAGCTGTGTCCTTCCGCTGGAATGGAGGCTCCACGGCAGCCGGCACCCCAGTGCCTAGAACAAGGTCTGAGCTCCAGAGCAGACAGAAGTGTGCAACGAATGCACGCTCACTTCTCAGACTAACTTAAACGTCATTGTAACAGGGCAGTGGCTTTCAAACTTCCATTATTTATTTATTTAAAGATGGAATTTTAATTTCTCAGTGGATTTTCTGTTTCTTTTCTGCCCAGTTTGGTTGAGATAAAATTGACACACAAGCACTGTGGAAGTTTAAGGCATACAGCATGATGGGTTGAGCTCCATATATTGTGAGACGATCAGCACAGTAAAGGTTTAGTTAACATCTAACACCTCATATGGATACAGAAAATGTTTTTTTTTTCCTTTGTGGTGAGAAATTTGGGGATCTCTTCCTTTAGCTCTGGTTGTCATGTTTATGTCATGTCCCCAGGACTTACTTGTTTTGTAATGGGAAGCTTGTACTTTTTGGCCACCTTCATCCAATTCCCTCCAGGTTTAATTTTTTTTTTCAAAATTAAAAAAAATCACAATAATGCTTTTTCCAGACACATTTATTTTTATTTTTAAATATGATTTATTGTCCAATTGGTTTCCATATAACACCCAGTGCTCATCCCAACAAACGCCCTCCTCCATGCCCATCACCCATTTTCCCCTCTCCTCCACCCCCTCAGTTTGTTCTCAGTATTTAAGAGTCTCTTATGGTTTGCCTTCCTCCCTCTCCCCAACTATTTTTTTCCCTTTCCCCTCCCTTATGGTCCTCTGTTAAGTTTCTCCTAATTCACCTATATGTGCAAACATAAGGCATCTGTCCTTCTCTGCCTGACTTATTTCGCTCAGCATAACACCCTCAGGTTCCATCCATGTTGCTACAAATGGCCAGATTTCATTCTTTCTCATTGCCATGTAGTATTCCATTGTGTAGGTGAACCACATCTTCTTGATCCATTCTTTCCAGACACATTTAGAAGGAACCTTAGTTTGTAGGACAGATATCAACGATGTCAGAATTCATCTAATGGTAATCTTGTTCAGTAGTGTTTTTTGTGTTGAGAAAGTCCTGATTTATACTGCCACAGCAGGATACTCTTGAGTTAAACTGACCCAGAAGTTTTAAAAGAAGGATAGTCAGATATTTTTACTTCAAAGTGGAATTGTTAGCAGCACTTAACAACTGGTTGTTTCTTATTGCATATGTGTGGGAGCACACACGACCATCAGGGAAGAAGGGTCCAGGTTTATAAGGTCTCAAACTGTTAATAGTGGGCTGTTACTATGATGTAATAAGTTACACGTTCATGGGCTCTTAAACAATTGATGCATGATAACAATAGTGGCTGAGTGGGTGCCTGAGCATTTGAATGTGGCTTACATGTGCTGCTGTAGGGAACACTATTTGATTCTAGAATTTTACATGAACAGACATGTGCAGCCTGAGTTTTAAAAAGCAAAACAAAATACATAAAGCTGCAGCTTCTTTATTAATCAACGAATGGCATATTTAGAAAACATTTAAATAGACACGTGGAGATGGCCTGGGAGAAGTTTTGTTCCTGAGTGTTGTGTGAAAACCCTGGCAGCACGTGACAGTGTGTTCAGGGCAACTCCTTGGCAGACTTCAGCGTGTTAACATTCGGACTTATAATGCATCAGTTCGCCATTGGCTTTAGGGGCGCCTGGGTGGCTCAGTCACTTAAGCGTCCAACTCATGATCTCACGGTTATGAGATCGAGCCCCGCCTCTGGCTCTGCTATGCTGACAGCATGGAGCCTGCTTGGTGGGAGTCTCTCTCTTCCTCTCTCTCTGCCCCTCCCCCACTTGCACATGCTCTCTCTCAAAAGAATAAACATTAAAAAGAGTTTTTAAAACAAATTCTTCTAACTTATTCTCATTATAAGCTTTTTTTTTTTTAATAGCAAATATTGTTTTTTGGTTTCTATATGAAGAAAATCTATGGAGCAGGATGCTGGAGGCCAGTGAACTCGTGTGTCTTTTCCAAAGAGTTGTTAGGAATGATTCCAAAGACAACTTCTAAGCACACAAGAGCCACTTAGTTAATGAATGTTAGATGTTGACTGAACACAGAAGTCAGAAGGGGAGCAAATATGCAGTGTCTTCTTTAAAAAATAAAACCTTGCCTCACACCCCTTTCTGCCTATATGATGTGATTTTGCCCATGAACTCCAGGGTCAGATGGGCTGGATTCCATTCCTGGCGTCATCACTAACCAGGTAGTGACCCTGGCCAAGGAACAGAACTTTCCTGTGCCTCAATTTCTTCTTCTCTAAAATCTATTAAAAAAGAGGTATTTTTCACAGGACTGTTTTGAGGGTTAAATGAATTAACATATTAAAACACCTAGAATAATGCCTGGCAACAAGAAAAAATGTTTGTCATCATTATCATTATTATTATTATAAGAGATGATGGTTTTCATAGCTGCCCATCTGGCAGAGACCACAGGATACTGAGCTTAGAACCCAGATTCTCTGTCCTTTTCGAACTTGTAGATTTTGAGGGGATTCTCAGGACATCAGACACACCCAAGCAAATGATACGAGGGCAAGGCACGTCCTCCTTCTGGTAATGTGGACAAGCAATGGCACCGTGGGAGCCTCTGATTCCTGCTTCTTTGGAGATTAAGGTGTATATTTTCTTTGCTGTTGCTTCTGGGGGCCCACATACCTGGGATGGGGTGGAGAAGTGCTGATTTAGGGTTATTTTTTGTAGCAGGGGATAGAATCTTCTTTCCCACAGGGCTGGTTTCCCGTTGGGAAACCCCATTGTTGCCTCTTACCGCCAGGTCAGGCCTATGGGAAGAACAGGACTAAGCAGCCGTCTCCCATTCTGGGACAGAGAGGGTGTTTCGAAACCTGGATGTTTCCTATGGAGGGGAAGAATAGCGCCACTTCCTGGTGCCGCCCTCCCCATCCCTTTCTCCGGTTTGGACTCTGCTGCCCTAGCATTATGTCATTGTGTCTCCCTTGTCCGGCTTATGTCCTACCCAGGAGGCAAGTCCCTTCCCACACAGACCCCAAATCTTTGCCTTCTGTACTTTATTTTTTCCTAATGTTATTTATTTATTTATTTATTTATTTATTTGAGAGAGAGGGAGGGAGGGAGGGAGAGGAAGGGAGGACGTGCGAAAGCATGGGAGGGGCAGAGAGAGAGGGAGAGAGAGAATCCCAAGCAGGCTCTGCACCATCAGCACAGAGCCCAGTGTGGGGCTCCATCCCAAGAACCGTGAGATGATGGCCTGAGCTGAAATCAAGAGTTGGACACTTAACTGACTGAGCCACCCAGGAGCCTCAGCTTTCTGTAGTTTAAGAAGTAATGATTTTAATTTTTACCACAGGAACTATAAGTACCACTATTTACTGAGACCTAGAAGGCGCCAGGCACATGCAATATCCTGATATCCCTGTGCTTATTTACATTTCCCGGACGTGTGGAGCAAACAGATGTGAATTTGACCTGAGCCCAACTGTGAACGTCCACAGTTGCAGCTTTGACCATGATTGCAGCTCTCATCCACTTACCTCATTGTTGTCACAGCTGCACTGGGGTCAGCTACACCTGAGGCCTGCAGGGAACCCTACTTCATTCATGCTCCCGACCTCGACAAAGTCAGTGGAAACCTGGCAGAAGGAGGTTTTTCAAAAAGTGTGTTTGTATTATACAGTTATTCAATATAAGCTTGGAGAAGTATTATCCAGTATAGAAGTAGTATAACCATCTGTACGATATCATCCTGTTAAGATAACCACCGCTTGTGTGTGTACATGTGCGTGCATGTGCATGCACACACACACACACACACACACACACACACACCACGTTTTATCTTTACATTCACGGTAGCTGCCTGCCACATCCAGAGTCTCCTGGGAAGTATGGGTGGACTCCATTCTTTTTCCTTTGTGTCTGCCAAGGCTGTTGACATGGACTGGATTTGGTCTAAGGGATCCCATCAGAGCGAAGCCTAGAGCCTTCAGTGGGGACTGGAACTGCAGGCTCCACAGGACAGAGTGCGTCCCTGTGCACTGGGAAAGCCCCTGGGCCCTTATATTCTGTCACGGGAAGCTCTTTCTGAGATTGGTTTTTCCAGGGCTTTGCTATGATTGACTCTTTGCGAATGAATGAACCCCAACATGCTGATTCTGGATACGAGTAGTGCGGTTGCTGGCTCTGTGCTTGCCACCCACCTGGCTGTCGGTTTTATGGATGTGCAGATTAGACAGGTGCAGATGAGCCATGGGAGCCCTCCCTGGGAGCAGGCAGAACATGAGCATCGTTGCTGATGAAGGGCTGTTGCCGGGGCTGGGACTCAGGGTCCTGATTCCCGTGCTGAGATCACAACAGCCTCCCGCCACACGCCCATGGTGCGTGCCACCCCGAATGCCATTGCTCTGTCCTCCCAGCTCAGTTCCACTATTCATCCGGCTCTGAACCAGACACAGCCAGGTGAGGATATGACGATGGGAGCAAAATGGTCACAGCCAGTGCCCTCGTAGACCCTCCATCTGTGGGGAGGAGCAGTCAATCACACAGCTACCATACAGCTTCAGCGTGGCCACTGCTTGCCCTGCCACCGGTGACCTGCTCGGAAGGTCAGAGGGGCAGTGAGGGCTTCCTTGAGGATGTGATGCTCCAGGTGGGGTGCGGAGGAGCAGGAGGAGGACTTGCTTGGGTGGAGGGAAGGGGGGCGCCCTAAGCAGGGATGGACAGGGATAGGCCTGGTAGCTGGAGGTGAGGGGTTGAAATTCTTCCCATCCTTTTTTTTTTTTTTTTAAGTTTGCTTATTTATTTTGAGAGAGAAAGAGAGCATGAGCAGGGGAGGGGAAGAGAGAGAGAAGGAGAGAGAGAATCCCAAGCAGGCTCCCCACTGTCAGCATGGAGCCTGATGTGGGGCTTGAACTCATGAGGCATGAAATCATGACCTGAGCCAAAGTCAAAAGCCAGATGTATAACTGACTGAATCACCCAGGTGCTCCAAAATTCTCCCCATCCTTTTTAAAAAATCTTTTAACATTTATTCATTTTTGAGAGACAGAGGCAGAGCTCAAGCTAGGGTGGGGCAGAGAGAGAGGGAGACACAGAATCTGAAGCAGGCTCTAGGCTCGGAGCTGTCAGCACAGAGCCCGACACTGGGCTTGAACCCATGAACCATGAGATCATGATCTGAGCCAAAGTCAGATGCCTAACTAACTGAGCCACTCAGGCGCCCTGAAATTTTCCCGTTCTTTAAACCAATTCACAGTCAGCATTTATGTGGGGAGCCCTGCTGTGTGCTCCTGAGCCCTGGGTTTCTTACGGTGTTTGATACACCCAGGCTCCTGTGAGGGACTAAATTCCTTGGGGGTGAGAGCCCACACTTGGTTGCCCAGAAGGACCACGAACTGCAGGGCTGGCAGGATGCCTCCTGAGCTCTGCCTCCCGCCTGAGTCACGGCCTGGGGAGGCCAAGGAAGGGGCGAGCTTGTCTGAGCAGCCCCAGCCCCGCAGACTTTTCTGCCTTGGCCATTCCATCACGGGCAAGATCTCATAGGCTGGTGGGGAGAAGTGGCTGGCCCGACCGGCCCTCGTGCCGTGCAGAGTAGGCATGACCCGTCCCAGGGCAGGCTGTTAGGACATGAGGCTCACAGCCCACGCCGGTTTTCATTTCCACTTACTCACTGCAAAATTTAGAGTGATGAGTCCTCCTCTGTTCTGGGCCAAGTTTCCCAGTAGAGTGGGAGACATCGGTTCATCAGCCAACATTTATCACTCACCCTGATGTGTCAGGCACCGGAGACCCTGGACCACGGGCCTAAGGCCTCAGAGGTAAGCAGGTTCTGTCCCCTGTCCTTGGGGGCTCCCAGCCCGTGACAGTGGCAGCCCTCTTCATCTCTCTCAACTAGTCTGTGAGGAGGGTGAATGAAATCTCCTATCACGTAGGGCTTTGTATTCAGGGGGGAGGTGCCTGGCAAACCCCGGGCAGATCTTAGTAGCTTCCTGTGTGCAATGAGAGAGCATTCCCAGGGGCTGGGCTGGGGGCCTAACTTCTGATCTCACTTCTTTGTCCAGCTGGACGATGATCCAGTGCTTCTCTCGTGTTTCTTTCCTTTTATAAAATGGCTCCAAGGGTCTGGAAGCCCGTAGCGCTTTGTGGTGACAACCAGAAATAGTGGGCTGGGCACCACGGTGGGGGTGATAGCCATCTCTACCCCAGGACCCCTGAAGTGTTCCGGGGGAATTTGGCTGGCCGTGGTCGTGGGATGCCCACCTGGGCACACAGCTCCTATCTGCCACCCCCTCAGAGGACCCAGCAATCTGTTGCAGAATCAGGCAGTGCCCCTGCTCAGAGCCACTGGGCTTTATGCTCAATTAGCTCGTTGAAGAGGCAGCTCGTTCGTCATGATACAGAGCCAGGCTTTAGAGTGGGATTGTCTGGCTACGTCATCCTGGGCTAGTGATGGAGCCTCTGGAGCTTTCTCGCTGGTATAAGATTGAAGTGTGAATACCATACGTTATGTGGCTAGAAAGACACATGTAATGTCCTTTGCACAGTGGCTGGCATAAAGTTGGCAATCTCAGGAAACTGGTGGATGTTGCTACCTGCTTCTTTTGCTCTTCCCATCGTGCTTTGGGCTGAGAGGTTCTGTGCATCATTATCTGCTCAGGCAGAGTACGTGCTGCTGCTCGCAATGCTGGCATGAGGCCCAGGGTTCTCTGAACCCTTCCTGCCTCAGGAACTGGCTTTCCTGGGGAAAGTCATGCCTCAAGTTGACCTCCTGCTGCTGCCCTTGACAATCGCTGTGGGGTGAAATGTGTTCTCTCCTCCCTTGATGTTTGAAGCATGGTGTGGTCTGCCAGCCAGCATGGTTGGCATCACTAGGGGCTTGCTAGAAATGCAGCACCTGGGCACCTCCCTGCCCCAGACCTACTGCATGAGAATCTGCATGTTAACAGGATCCCAGGTGATTGTTATGCACCTCAAAGTTCGAGAAGCCTGCTCATCTTCCTATCAGCTCATGGGGATAGAGCCCTCACTGTATTTTTGGTGTGGTGGAGCAAGCGTGCAGATGGGCAGAGGAGGGGAGGGGAGTGAGCAGATGAGACAACTGAAAGCCAACAGAACTTAACTGGAACTTTTTTTTTTTTTAATATTTTTATTTATTTCTAGGAGAGAGAGAGAGAGACGGCGTGAGCAGGGGAGGGTCAGAGAGAGAGGGAGACACAGACTCTGAAACAGGCTCCAGGCTCTGAGCTGGCAGTCAGCACAGAGCCCGACGCGGGGCTCAAACCCACGAACCGCGAGATCATGACCTAAGCGAAAGTCGGACGCTTAACCAACTAAGCCACCCAGGCGCCCCATTAACTGGAACTTTCTGCCTTGATTTCGGGTGGCACACTGAACCTTGGTCGCCTGTTGACCCCTCCCCCAGGTGAACTCCTGGGGTCAGGGTCTCTGCTGTCCTCACCATACACCTTCCATGCCAGCTCACTGCCTGACTCACAGTAGGACTCAATAATTGTTTAAGCAAATGCAGCAAAATGATTTCCAGGAAGTGTGAGTTTCCTCTCATTAGTTCTGAAAGCCAGGCACAGGTGGTGATGTGGGGGGCAGTGGATGTGCATGGGGTACTTTGGTGTGGACTGGAAGGAGTCCCCCCTCTTAGTGTGGCATTGCCCCATGCCATGGTCCTGGGCTCTCTGACTTGAGCCATACCCTTTCCCCTAGAGGGGTGTAAATCCATGCCCTGGTGACCCTCGTGTCTACATCTCTAGCCCTTACCTCAAGACTACTATGACAGCGGCCCGTCGGACGTCTTCACTGAAGGACTGTCTTAAGACTGGCAGACAGAGCCCGAGACAGGGTGTGGTACATGAGATTTACTGAGAGCGTGTCCTCAGGGGAAAGTCAGTGAGGGAAGCAGGATAGGTCGGGGAACTGGCTAGCAAGATACGCTCTGCTCCCTGATACATGGATTCTAAGGAAATCAAACTCCTAGAATGCTGATTGCCAGGGGCTGGGGGTGGGCATGGGGAGATGTTGGCTCAAAGGTATAAACTTCCAGTTAGAAGAGGAACATAAATTATGAGGATCTAATGTGCAGCATGGTGAGTATAGTTAATAATAATGTACTGTATACTTGAAAGGTACTGAGAGTAGGCCTTAAATGTTCTCACCATGCAAAAAAAAAAAAAAAAGATAATATGTGAGGTTACCTTGTTAAGTAGCTTGATTGTAGTAATTGTTTCACAGTATATACCTATATCAAAACATCATGCTATACACCTTAAATATATACAGTTTTTTGTTTTTTAATTATATTTCAATAAAGCTGGGGGAAAAACCATGTGGTGCCAGGTTAATGTCTGGCCTCAGCCTGATCTACTGGGTGGGGGTGGGAAAGGCAGGCACATAACCTGCCTGGTGTCTCCTGGCGGAATGGCTGCCTTTCTAAGGCAGGTCTGTACTTCCGGCAAATGGGTGCTGGACACAGCAGCCGGAAACTGGGGTCTGAGCAGGCAGCAGTAGCCGCTACTACTGATGTTTTGTAAACATCTATAACTTAATAAGCCTAAAGTTGTTCCTTCCTTGCAAACTGAGTCCTCCACAGACTTTCTCTTCACAGTAAATGGCACTACCACTCACCCATTTGCTCAGGCCAAAACCTAGAGATCGTTCTTGGTCCATTTCTTTCCCCCTTAACCACCCGCATCTGGAGTATCAGCAAATCCTCTGGAGTCCGCCTCCAGACTAGATCCCACGCGCGCTGGCTTCTTTCTCTCCACGTATACCATCTTCCTTTAAACTGCTACCCCTATCTCTTGGGCCTGGAGAGCATTGGTGACCTCAATATTGATCTCCCTGCTTCTTTTCTTACCCTCTTCAAAAAGCACACCTGGGGGCGCCTGGGTGGCTCCGTCGGTTAAGCGTCCGACTTTGGCTCGGGTCATGATCTTGCAGTTCGTGGGTTTGAGCCCTGCGTTGGGCTCTGTGCCGACAGCTAGTTCAGAGCCTGGAGCCTGTTTCAGATTCTGTATCTCCCTCTCTCTCTGACTGTCCCCTGCTCACACTGTCTCTCTCTCTCTCATAAATAAATAAAAATAAAACATTAAAAAAATTTTTTAAAAAAAGCACACCTGGGGT
>NW_027530512.1:425306-441991 GCF_008692635.1 Crocuta crocuta | reverse complement strand
TACGGACTTTATTTTTTTAGAGCAGTTTTAGGTTTGCAGAAAAATTATAAGGAAGCTACAGAAATTTCCCATAGAGTCCCTGCCCCCACACATGCACAGCCTCCCTCATTCTCAGCCTCCCCCACCAGGGGACATTTATCACAACTGGTGAAACCATACTGACACGTGGTAATCACCCAAAGTCCATAGTTTACACTAGGGTTCACTTTTGGTGTTGTCCATCCTATGGGTTTGGGCAAATGTTTAATGGCATGAACTACCATTCTAGTATCATGTGGAGTGTTTTTGCTGTCCCCCCCCCGCCCCCAAATAATCTGGGGGCATTCAGATTCATATCATGTGATCTGCCTATTCATCCCTCTCCTGTAATCCCTGACAACCACTGATCTTTTTTCTTCTTCCCAGAATATCATACAGTTAGAGTCATATAGTATGTAGCCTTTTCAGATTGGCTTCTTTTGCTTAGTAAGCGAAAACATCCTTACTATGAAGCTATGAACATCTGAGGCAGGCTCCAGGCTCTGAACTGTCAGTGCAGAACCTGATGTGGGGCTCGAACACACAAACTACAAGACCATGACCTGAGCTGAAGTCAGATGCTTAACTGACTGAGCCACCCAGGTGCCCCTAGACTGGAAAGTTCTTGAGTGGAGGAGCCATGGATGTTGTGGGTAGCACATTCTTGACATTCAAGTCTGTGCTCAAGTGTTACCCCACCCCCAACTGTCTAGTTTTTCTTTGACTGTAGGGTCTAGTCACCGGCTGTGCCATCGCCTTGCACTATTTCCTTCCGAACATAAATTACTGTCTGAAATGGTCTGTCCTTTTGTTTGTGTGTGAGATGGAAAGCCTGGGAGAGCAGGGGCTCACTGCTCTATCACCAGGACTAAGAACAGCACCACAGCCACATGGTAGGCTCAGAGATCTGTAGACTAAATGACTGAACCCTGGGAGAAGTGAATGAAGGGACTCTGAGGGCTGCCAGCTCTCTGGAATCTTCCATTGTAGGTTAGAAGTTGTTCTTTTTCCAACTTTCTTCTTATCAAAATAAGCAAAGTGGGAAAGGAAAGCCAGTTTCCTGCTTCTACCTCAGACCACCAGGAAAGAGACAAATTCTGGAAAAATCTGAGCACACCCTGGAGTAGTGTGCTGGCTCTTCCCAAATGAAGACTCACCTCCCTGGGGACTTGTCAGGGCTCCATGAGAGGCTTGTCTCAGGAACCCTCTGGCATGGAAGCCTGCAGAGCTGGTTACTATCGCATCCTTTTACACTTTTATTCATCTCCTGGCTTGGTATTACCAAAGCCCTGCTGAAGTCTGGGCATCGCCTGGCTAGGGAACACACACAAATGAACTATGTTCTCCTGGATGACAACTTTGTTTGAAGCACAAGCAGCAGGATTTTCCTGATGGGAGATTCTTAAGGCAGAATGAAGTCAAGCCATTCGGGTCTTTGTATTGTGCTCTGAGAAATTTCGGAAGGAGCGGGCTTAGAATCAGCACCAATCACTCCCCAGGGGATAGCTAGGTTGCAACTTCATGTTTGATTTTGTGCCAGGGAGGACTGAGCCATTCTCCCTGCTTCGAGCTTCAGGTCAGGTGATGGTCCCGATAACTTTGAGAGTGTGGGGAAGGGAAAGTGGAAAAAATAGGGCTCTGGGGGCCAGGCAGCGGATGCAGGAGAGATTGGGATTCCTTCTCCTGTTGTATCTCCCTCTCGTGGCTTCCAGCCCTTGAGGCTCTGCAGAGGATCAAATGACCTTTCCTTCAGAGACAGCCCAGCCCGACTTTTGTCCTGCAGCCAGCACTCTGACTGATCCTGTCGGTTCACTCCCAGACCAGCTTCCTCTCTTTGTTTCCTCTCTTTATACTCTCTGCTCCTTACTGGGACACAGTTGGGGACCACGCTTGCCCTGCTCATGGTTGGCAGTCCTTGGGCAGAACGACACATAGGCAACAAATAACCATTCCTGGACGCTGAACGGTGGAGAAAGTACGCTGGAGTAAGAAGATCTCATTGAAAGCCGTGTGCTAGCACTTCTTTATGTGGTGACCTTGTGGACATTGCTTGACCTCTCTGAACCTCAGTTAGCGTGCCCACACTGGCTCCCCAGTTGCCGCGAGAGCCAGAATGCGGTTAGGATGACAACAGCAATAATGGGCAACATTTACCGAGTCCTCAGTCCGTGGCCCGCACGGTTCCACCTTCTTGACACGACTTCACGTTGCTTATGACATCTTCCTGGGGTGGCTCTGTTGTCGTGGCCGTTGCACAGCTGTGGGAGCAGAGGCACAGAGAAGTTAAAGAGCATGGCCAAGGCCACGAGCAAGAGCTAGGGATGGAGCCTCTGTGCTTATTCCACATGACCAGGGGAGGTAGTATATGCAGAATGTGTTTTGGCCAGCTCCCGGCTGCTTTAGTGTTACACATCCAGGCTGGCTTCACGAGGTCCAGGCCCCGGGGCTTGGTTTTGGAGGTCACTGACATCTGAGCATTGGCTGTGTGCGTGCTGGGACCCACAAATGCCAGACAGGAAGGGCTTTGCGATTGCTTGAGAATGTGAAGGGGCTGGCAGGGTAGGGAGCTGAGCTCAGTGACACGGGTAAGGGGAAACCTCTCTCCCCTGCCAGAAAACCTCCGAGGGCATGCAGGATTGCAGGGGGTGAGGCTGCTTCTCCAACCTTCGCTCCGGGTTTCTGGAGGGAGGCTGGACAGGCCTGGTCCCCCTTTGTCACTCACGTCTGAACCAAGCATTTGGCAGGACCGATCACCCAGCAGGACGTCCGGGCCACCTTGGCCAGGGGTGTCCTGTAATGTGAAGCTACAAGGGAGCCCTTGAGGAAACGAGAAGTGGGATAAACAGAAGGCAAGGGTCAGTATGAGGAAGAGAAGGTGACCGGGAAGGAGACAAGGGGAGCCACTGGGTTTGGTGCAGTAGAATTCCAGCCAGAAGGGAAGGGATGCCTCCAATAAACCCAGTGAAGCTGCAGACCTGAGGCCCAGACTGGAGAAGAGACTTGCCCGAGGCCTTGAGGACGACGTGTCCGTCTGTGAGTGTCCGCAGCTGGCACCCCATCTGGGAAACAGGGGGTCGGGTTGACCTGAAGTCCTCTTCCTCCTCCTCCAGGAAGCAGACAGGCTTCCTTAGCTGTGCCGTGCCCGTGCGCAGCTCTGATTTATTTCAAGATTTTCCTGGTCTGTATCAGAGATGGTTTTTCTTGGCAAATCACAACTTTTTCAGAAAGCAAAAATGCAGTCTCCTCATTGCCTGGGTCAGCGTAATCCCCTGTTTGTTTGTGCAGGGCTCAGTGTGTTTGAGGCCAGCTCCAGAGCCAGCCAGGGGTGAGGGTCCGGCCCAGCCCAGACAGCTTTGTAGTGGGATTTGCAAACTCCAGTGTGGGCTCCAGACCTGGATCTTCCTGGCCGTTGGTGCATGTCATGTAGCTGGGTGCCCTGGGTTTCCTATGTGCTCTACTTTGTGGAGTACTCTTCAGTGGATCCTTTATCTGCCTCCTGGGACCTTTATTTCAGAGTACCAGTGAAGTAGGGACCCACCTAACATAACAATTTGGGAGAAAATCTAGGTTCATCTATTTTGTCCAATTAATGTGCTCATCTGGGTAGAGTTATTCATATTACATATCTTCAGAGCCCAGATAGTTAAATCATGCATCGATACATACATTATGTAAACACACACACATATACACACATGCATAGATCTGTATGTATATTTACGCATACATACACCTACACACCCCTCCTTCCTATGCCTATATCTGTTCTTCTTTTCCACCTTTCTCAGAAATTCACCAAGGAGGGTCAGGAAAGTGTGCCTCTTAAACCCTCCCACATGAAAGATGGTGTAGGTGCTGGGGTATTTGACAAAGACAGATGCCTTGTTGGGGAGGAAGTGACCACCTGGAAATCTGTCCGCACTGGAGTGGAACTCCCTGGAGGGCCTGGCTCTCTCCAGAAGAAGATTTGTTTGAAGGACAGGAGCCTCCCCAGGAGAGACAAGCTCACAAGTTGCACAGGAAGAGACCTTCTTGAGGCCAGTGCCTGTCACCTCCAAGGTCCCTGGGGGCTCTACGCTGACCCATTAGAAAAGGAAGAGGCAGCTGGAGCCATTCCATGTGTTGAGGTCGTTCTCTTCCATTCCCTACGACCTCTTTCGCCCCTATCCGATTTTGGGCAGAGGGCTGTGGAGTGGTCCCAACAAAGATGGCCACCATTTATCTAGTGTTTATGGTGTACCAGGCATTGTGCTAAGTGCTTTATAAGCATCATTTCACTAGTCTTCATGACAAATCTGTGGAATGGCATTCTTATTTTATAGATGAAGAAGCTGAGGCTCTGAGAGGTTAAATCGCTGTCCTGAGGTCACACAGCAAGTAAGTGGTGGAGCTGGGATTTGAAATCCTGGTCTGATTCTAAAGGTCATGCTCTTAAATGTCATGCCACACTGACCACTGACATGCCTGGGAAACGGAGTGCCTTCCAGGATGTTGGGATGAGTATTTGAGAGAGATGTTCTGGAAGCCATTTAAAAGTTAATCCCGGGACAAAGGGTAGTGAATGTCAGAGGCTTCTTTAGGAATCTGAGCCCTCAGAGAGCGGGGCAGAGAAACAGCTACGTGATCTCTAGGGGAAAAGCACAGGTCAATAAATACCTTCTTGGGCATGGAGTCAACACAGGAAGACTTCTTAGTAGTAACTGGGAGTTGGGCCAGAGCCCATGGGGCTTGTTTCTTGGTGTGGACATGGTAAGAGACAGGCCCAGGGGTGTCAGGCTGGCAAAGGAGGAGAGACGCCTTCCTTCAGGAAAACCTCTTTGTGGTGTCTGGACCAAGCTGAGGAGAGTCTCTTTTCTGGAGGTTCAAGGTCTGGTGCACAACACACGAGGGGTCGCTCTGCTCTACACCCACAGTGCTCTTCTCCCTCAGGAGGTCAGGGGCAGGCCAAGGGGCTTCACAGCCCTGGAGAGAGCAGCCTGACCCCAGGTTCACTTCGGACACTGGGCTGCAACACACACATGCACTTCTGCTGCCTTGCTTCCGGGGCATCCCTGGCTCTGTTCCATCCTCTGCCTCTACCCTGTCCCAGCCCCTGGTGACTGACGTCCCTGACGGTGCCCTTCCCATCTCTGCACATCTCCAGCCAGGTCACCGGGTGGACTGCACGGTCGGTCCCAGGAGTCAGCTGCTGAGCCACCTGACTCAGGAGGTCTGTGTGGCGCTTGCCTTGTGCCAAACGCATTTTAGAGGGTTGATGGATCCGTGCTTGGGGCGAGGGGCAGGGGGTATGGAGTCTTTTCTGGAACATTAGTTTAAATTGCCTGAACCAAACTGTGGCTCTGGGGAAGGATTTTTTTTTCCCTTTGGCAGCCGACAGGGTGCAGAGTAACACCACCCAGCCACTTCCCAACCCTCTTGGGTAAGAGCCAGCAGCTGGGGCCCTGGGTGGAGTTTCGAGGGTCAGAGGTCTGAAGAGCCCCCCCCCCCCACCGGGACACAAGAGTCAGAGTTGCTAGCCTCCAGGATTGGGGCTCGGGAAAGGCCCCTCTTCGGGGAGGACCTGGGGAGATTCTCCAGAGAGGAGCCGGGCTGATGAGAGAGCACTTTGAAGCTCACTCCCTGACAAGCACATTCGTTCCCCCGCCCCCCCCACCTCGCGCCTGAAGTTGGCCTGGAGTGGGGAATGCAGGAGGTGACCTAATTACATCGCATTTACTGAAGCAGGCTGGAACCCGAAGATGGTGACAGCCATTTCCAGAATCTTCCTCTAAACCGCCTCCCGAATTGATTCTTTCTTTCCATCCCCACTGCCACTGGGTAGCCCAGGCCCCTGTCAACACCTCATGTCTGGATTTCTGCCAGTGCCTCTTAACTGTCCATTCTGCATTGAATCTCTTCCCCTCCAGTCCCTTCTCCCTGCCTCGGTCAGATTAACTAGCTGAAAATACCAGTTTTATGAAGTGACTTTCCTGCCCGGGCCTCGGAGGGATCCTTCTGGCCCAAAGGAAAGAGGCACCCCACTCCATCTTCGCTCGGGCATTCTGCTGGCTGCCAAACTGGTCTGTGCCCAGTTCCCCGCACATGCGCGGTCCGCTGCTCACAGTGCTCGCCCTTCCTCCTCTCAGCCATGAGCACAAACGGTATTTACCCTTCAAGGAGCCCATGTGCTATGCCTTCTGTAGAGTCAACTCTTCCTTCTCCCGGACCCTTTGCCCTGCCCCCGTCCCTGCTTTTGACAGTCAGTGAGGCAGGCAGTGTCAGCCCCTTCTTACTTGTTGATCTTTTCTCTTCAGCCAGAGCATTGGCTTCTGGAAGGAAGGAGCCAGATTGCATTCCTTTGCAGCTCAGGGCAGCTGTGGGTCAGGCGTCCAATGGGTTCTCAAGAAATAACTGCTGAATTGATCAGAAGGAAATAAGCTTAAATTGCAGCATGAGGGACTTAGATTAGACTTAAGGGAAGATTTTGAGAGAGCAGTTAGTTGTTTAGAAAGGACGACCAAGGAAGGCCATAGCAGTGCTAGGTCTTGTCCTGTCTGCGAAAATAAGAGAAAATTCTCCTGAGTACTGCGGGAAGGTATGTGGTGGTAGTCAGCGGCAGCGGTCAAGGTTGGGTGCAGAGAAAGGCGGGGCAGGAAAGAAACAAACGTTTTACCCTCCAGTTTTAGCCTCCTTTACGGACTCCAGATTTTTGGCTGGAATCCACCTTTCTACTTCTGATTCTCATCATTGGCTCAGGGCTTTCTGCACTCTTCCCTCTTGTCACCCGGTCATGGTCTGGCCACAACTGAATTGGATTCAAGGTGTGGAGAGAGAAGGAAGCAGGAGGCGGGGACACCAGCTTTGTTGGGGCCAGAGCCACGGAGCTGCTCACTGGTCCCAGGAGTCCCCAACCAAAGAGAGGCTTTGCCATCCTGTTTCCTGCAAGCTGACGTGTTCATGGGCACCCGCAGGGAGCACACTTGGTTACTGGGGGCTGGCACGCTCCAAGGAATGGCAGCACCCTCCCTTGCCACCACCCCTCATTCTTCCTACCCCAGTGGGGAAGGCTGCTCTGGGTTGCCAGAGATGTGTGGAGGCACAGCTTCTAGAAGGGCCCACTCACGGGGGGAGGAGGTGGTAGGACCCTGGTTTTGTAGTAAGCGTGGGTGTATGTTTTGCAGTCTAGTGCATGCCTGCGACACGGACACTAGCGGGACACAGATGATACTCTTCCTCTGCTGTGTGGGTGCCTCTGCGGAGAGCACTCCCAGACGGCTGCCAAGCTGTCCCCCCCACCCCATGCCCCCTGTCTCCCCCGGGGGTACAGTAGGGGCGCCGAGCGAAAGGAGCAACGCACGCGAGAAACAGAGGCAGCCATGAACAAGTCAGGAGGAAAAGGGGCAGTGGGAGCCAGAGGGACTCTCGGTGCTGTTGGGGCTTCAGATGCTTGTGTACGTACATATGTACATATACTAGCATTGTGCGTTCAGCTGCCACCTTCTTCTTGCTCTCCGTGGCCCGGATCCGGGCGCTCAGTGGCCCACTGCTCTCATCATTCAAGGGTGGCCCTTTTGCTTTGGGAACACCCGGGCCGGATGAGGGAGAGGTGCTGCTGGCTGTCTCCTAGTGACCACAGGAGTGGTGATGGGAAGGAGGGAGGGAGCCTAGGTGCCTTATCAGGACCGAAAGCTTTGTGGGGACGGGGACAACGGTGCTCCTTCTGTCACTCTGCAAGGAGTTCGGGCAATTGTGAGATAGGATGCACAAGATGAGACCAGTCTCGGGCCGCACTTTTCAGACTTCTTGAAGACACGGAACTCTTACATTAAATTAAACCATATATTTAGTATGTGTAGGGTGACACGTATTATGACATGCAAAGCAAAACTTGAAATTGATAGGGTCCTCTGGGTTTTTGCCCATAGAAAGGCACAGACCAAAATATATGTATAGTTTTATTGTGAAATGTATCCTTAAGGTAAAGTTTTTATTTTATTCATTAATTCAAGCAAGTGACCCTTATTGGAAAAGATGAGGTCTAAAATAAAGTGTTTAAAGAGGTAGTATTTACCTACTGGGTGATTCAGATGCCAATTGTAGGATTGTGATCACATTATTTTCTCATTTAAAAACTTCATTGTAGGGGCACGTAGGTGGCTCAGTCAGTTAAGTGTCCGACTTCAGCTCAGGCCATGATCTCACGGTTCGTGGGTTCAAGCCCCGCATGGGGCTCTGTGCTGACAGCTCAGAGCCTGGAACCTGCTTCAGAGTCTATGTCTCCCTCTCTCTTTGACCCTCCCCTGCTCGCTCTGTCTCTCCCTTTCTCTCAAATAAATTAAAAACATTAAAGAGTTAAAAAAAATTTTTTGTAGCCATTTCCATAAGACAAGTACATTTATTTGTTTTGAGAGAGACAGAGTGCAAGCAGGGGAGGGGCCGAGAGAGAGGGAGACACAGAATCTGAAGCAGGCTCCAGGCTCTGAGCTGTCAGCACAGAGCCAGACATAGGGCTTGAACTCATGAACTGTGAGATCATGACCTGACCTGAAGTTGGATGCTCAATTAACTGAGCCACACAGGTGCCCCTATTTTTTAATTTATAACTTTATAAAACAAATATTTTCCACTTCTTTTTGCCATGGTTCTTGATGATAGTGCTGTGTGGGTTGAAATTCAGTCTAACAGGAAATTAGAAAGAAATGCACCCACACAAATGTAAAATACAAAGGAAATTGACTACAAGATACACAGAGTAGAACTTTAATTGGAAAACAATCCCTAGGATCTCCATTGAGAATAAGCATCTGATTTGAGTTGATAACAGAAGTAATAATATAATGATATCTAAGATTTGTCAAGAAGCTTTGATGTGCCAACCTAGTCTTTTATCTTCAGATCAACCTTTGCTAGAAACTGCTCCATTTCCTTGTCTTCACAGATGAGGAAACAGAGACTCCTAGAGGTAAGTATCTTGGATGAGGCCTACAGTCCAGGGATGGGATCCTGGGTCTGTCTACTCAAAGTCTATGCTCTTATATGCATTTCTGCCAGGTATAGACGACTTTCCCAAACAACTCCTTTACTGTGTCCTGTGAAAGGCTCAGCTTTGGTTTCTATTAAAAACATCACAGTTGCCTGATAGTTGGGCTAGTGAGCTGATCTGGTATCCATCTTCCCCACCCTCATTCATAAATGAGGACCACCCCTTTCCCCCCTACAGCAGAAATAGAATGGCATGGACTCTGATCTCTGTCCCTGTCCCGAATATGCTTACCTGCTGAGAGCAGGCCCCAGCCAGGGCACATGGGGAGATGGGGTGGAGCTGGATCACAGGGGCTGGAAGCGCTGGGTCCTGGGAAAGATACTGCGGGGGACCAGGTGCTGTGGTCTGTGAAGGATCTAGGCTCGTTGTTTCTCCCCACTCTGCCCCACTGCCCTCCTGTACCATTGTTTTTAAGGAGGTAGTTAGGAGGAGGTGAGAATGTGGTGGCTGGGTAGTAGGAGTCTGTATTGTCTTTACTAGCTGTAGAAGGACAAAACCATGTCAGAGTGAATTTTTAAAATGCTGAGTCTGGGGGTGCCTGGGTGGCTCCGTGGTTTGAGTATCTGACTCTTTACATTGTTTTTTAAGTTTATTTATTTTGAGAGAGAGAAAGCGCAGGCAGAGGAGGGACAGAGAGAGAGGGAGAGAGAGAATCCCAAGCAGGCTTCAAGCTGTCAGCACAGAGCCCAATGCAGGGCTCGAGCCTACAAACCAGGAGCTCATGAAGTGAAGTTAAGAGTGGACCCTTAACCGTCTGAGCCACTCAGGTGTCTCAAGTGTCTAACTCTTGATATCGGCTCAGGCCATGATCTCACAGTTCATGAGATCAAGTCCCACATGGGGCTGGCTGCGAGAAGCTTGCTTGGAATTCTCTCTCCCCATCTCTCTCTGCCCCTCCTCCCATGCTGTTTCTGTCTCTCTCAAAATAAATACAACTTTTAAAAAAAACAAAAAAATAAAATAAAATAGAATTCTGAGTCTTTATGTAGCCCAAAGTTAGATTAGGCAACTGTTGTGGGCCCTCACATGGTGCTTTGGCCTGCGATGTTGCAGAGTCATAGTTCTGGGCTTGGATTCTGGCTGTGTGGCCTTGAGCAATCACTTACTTCTCTGAGCTCCAGTTTTCTCATCTGCAGAGTGGAATGGAAAACATTACCTCTTGGGTCATTGTTAGGACTGATGAAAGTAATGTGTTTGAGATGCCCAGCACTGTACTTGGCACACATAAGTCCTAGAGTAGATGAGAATTCCCTCCCCTACATTTATTTTTGCCATGGTCTCTTCCCTTCTAACTTCTGTGTCAAGTGCTTTGATATTGTAGCTGTGCAATTACTTGTCTTCTGGTCTAGGTTAGATAAATATATAGTCTTCTTTCTTGGAATTCCTGTGCTGAATTGTTTTTAGGCAGTTCTTTGGTGGATACTGAGACTCCAACAGATTTAGATCTGGCAGAGAGCACCTATTTAAAGCAAAAGAGCTTCTGCTTGAAGCATCTTTTAAAAAATTTTTTTTTTAATGTTTTATTTATTTCTAGGAGAGAGAGAGAGACAGCGTGAGCAGGGGAGGGTCAGAGAGAGAGGGAGTCACAGACTGAAACAGGCTCCAGGCTCCGAGCTGGCAGTCAGCACAGAGCCCGACGCGGGGCTCGAACCCACGAACCGCGAGATCGTGACCTAAGCGAAAGTCGGACGCTTAACTGACTAAGCCACCCAGGCGCCCCTGCTTGAAGCATCTTCTTCCAATATGCCTTAAAATGCATCAAGACTCAGGAGGCAATATCTATTGAGGTAAAAGGGTGCAATTTAGAAATTGTCTTCTTCTGTTTTCCCTAGAAGGATAGTTTCTTGTACAAAAACGAGCATTTCAGCACATCGCCCTTAGCCCTCTCCTCATGGAGGCCAGGCTGGGAGACAGTCGTCCCTGGCTCTTGACGCAGCCCGAGCGCGCTGGCTGGCTTGAGCAACATCCGGAGTTGGTCAGAGGTCCTCATGAGTCCCTCTTCCAGAGAGTCCTCATGAGTCCCTCTTCCAGAGAGTCCTCTGGGTTCTGTGTAGAGTAAATCTGTCTTTCTGGATCAGCTGAAGAATAGCATTGGTTTTTGCCGGGGGCAGTCGTGTTGTGATTCAGACCAAGAAGAGCCTCCTGCAAGGAGTTTGCTACCCGGGGGTGGCATGTCCTACTTAGGCTTACCCCAGCCTTGATGTCTGTGCCTGGACCTGACTGTAACCTGATGGCACCAAGGGCTTCAAAGGATGTCATCTGTATGTGAAATATGAACTGCAGGATTGCAGACACTCAGCACAGCCTGGGAGGGTGGGGACTGGGCCAGTGTGCTCCACACAGTGTGTCCAGGGCCCAGCACCATGTTGGGCCCATAGACGGGTTGCTAAAGTTTTATCCAATGAATGAGTGCAGCGGGCTGTGGAGAAGGATGCAGAACTACCTTATAGGTTTTGGTTTGTTTTGCAAGGAAGCCAATGAGAGGACATTTTTGTTCTAAAGGCAGTTTTCAGGACTGATGGGAGAGCAGAGAGCCCTCTGCCTTCCTCCTGTATGCCCAAACCTGGAGCTGCTCATTCTGCAAGCCTTATTTTTAGCCACGTGATTTTCACTCCCCTCCCATATGCCCGGATGACAGCATAATCACTACCCCTCATCACCCTGTATTCTGATGGTGCAGGCTGCATGCTGCTAGCAGATTGGTCACAGCACTGCTTTGGACTAGAAGACTGGAGTTCATCCTGACCTGTGAGAGTCCGAGTTCCTTCTGTAGAGGAGGCTGGACTGCCTACTGTGCCACGTGAACCGCAGAGGGAGCCGGCCCAGGGATCAGGCCTCTGCCTAGATGGATGCTGCCAAAGGGTCATCTGGGCCCAGCGTGACACCCCCCACCCCCACCCCAGGGAAGGTTCTCTGCCTGCTTATGGGAGCTGTGTGTGTGGTACAGAAGAACAGGAAACCTGATCAGACTCCGCGAGAGGAAGAAGCCAAGAGGAAAGCACCTTCTCCTTCCACCTCACACGAAGGCAGTCTTCTCCCAGTCCCTAGCCCCGTGTAGGGCTTTGGCTGTCAGGATCTAATGATCCCCAGGGGACACCAGAGTTTTTGGTAGAGCTTCGGGGGCAGCTGTGCGGAAGAGGCAGGTCTGGGTCCATCTATCTGGACTTTTGTATGTGCTTCACCCCCAATCTCCTAATAGGAAACTTGGAAAATAAAAAGTACAAAGGAAAAAACACACCTGTCTATATTTCTACCATTTAGAGATAGCACTATCAACATTTTGGGGTATTTCCTTCTATCTTTTGTTCTTTCTCCCTGGAGTGGGAGGAAGATATACATATACATATATGTGTATATGTATGTATTATATGTGTGTATATATGCGTATGTGTATATATAGTCACATTTCTATTATCTATTGATAGAATCTATATCTATCTATCAATCGATCTATACATATATATTTGATATTCTGTTTTGGTTTTACTGAACTTTATATTGTGAACATTTCCTTGGCCAGTAAAAAAACCTTGAGAACCCCTTTGGAGGCTGGATTAAAAGTCTTCAATGCTGAGGCTTTATGGCCATTGGGCATCATACGTCATGTCAGAAAGCCTGAGAGGTCCCAGTCCTTTGGGATGTGCAGGCTTGCTTGGTGCACCCTGAAGCTCTCCCAGGTAGATTCAGCCAACCCTCCGCTATGTCGTTTCCACAGGCTTGCTTACCAGACACAAGCTGCTTGTTGCAAAGGTAGATGTCCTCTCCATTGGGTTGTCTGGCCTGGTGTTTGAGGGAAATGTTATGAATGTCTGGACTAAAAGAAAAAGATCCTCTAACGTCAAATACAGGCTTTATCCTTAAAAGAAAGACTTTCTCTGTGTCCAGAAACCAGAAGGTTTGGAAAGCGGAAGAACCATTCTCTCTCTCTCCCTCAGGAGTGGGCTTGCTTTGGTTTTCCACTAATCTTCCATTTCTGCCTGTAGAATTTGACATGGTTCTATTTACTTTTCCTTGGCCCAGTTTGGGTCAACAGGATTTCTCTCCTGCCCAGAACAGCCTCACACTTGTGTGAAGTAAGAAGTGAGCCCGGGCTCTGGACGGCAGTAATTAATCCTTGTCTGAGTGACGCAGTGGGGATTTTCAGCCCAAGGTGGTCTGACAGCCCCAGGTTTTACATGACGCATGGTAGTCCCATGTGGGCCAAACTATTTCTTCTTCCCTTCTGCCTATAAGTGACTTTGTGGGCAGTGTGTGTGTGTGTGTGCGTGTGCGCATGCATGCACCTATGTATGAGCGCATGTGTGCATATGTGTAGGCGTGTTTGGTGATCTGGAGCCCAGCACCAGTATAGCAGGATCTCCAGATGACCGTGGACATAGCAGTAAAAGGACACACACAGTGTAAGCATACACAGCCCAACATCATTCGATGACATAGCAAGTCTGGGATTTCCTCTTCTGTTTGTTTCAGTCTGTACTTGCTCAGCTTTCATCCCCAGGGCTTAGTGCTGTAAGGGAGTGGATTTCCTCAAGTGCTCTAGATAAAGTGCTGCTTCCTCTGTTATCTCCCTTGTCAATATAAATTGCTCCACTGTGTAAGTGGATATGAAGATGAGCTTATATATGCCATAGTATCTTGACCAAATGAGACAGGCATTAAAATGACATTTTTCTTCGTGATAATCCCATGACATTGAAAGCACACCGGTTTCTCCATTTAGTTATTATGGAGCCATGAACTAATTCCCAGGGTATAATACTCCCGCCTCTTCCTCCCACCGTGTTTAGACTTAGTGTGGAAGTCTTTTATCTTGGGTGGGCCATGGTGGGCCTGGTTTGGGGCCCTTTGTGCTGATAATGGGAGCAGTCAGTGGTAAGAGTCTCAAGACTCACTGTGACATGTGTGAGTGGACAAATACCTAATAAGATAAGAAAACTAATGGTAGCAGCACCAAGAATCCCAACAAGTGGGCTTGCGAGGGCTAAAGGTGTCCTGTGCCCGGATGAGAGAGGAGACTCAGCAAACACATGAGTCTGTCTTTCGGGTTCAGCAGGTCAGTCCTAAAGGAGGCTCGTGGGCTACTCCGCCCCCCAGGGTGCTGGAGGTGGGCTGTTGGTGTGAGGGGTGGGGGCAGGGAGCACACTGTGTCAGAGGACTCACTTGGCACAACTGGCCTGTTGTAGGAGGGGCTAGGAGTGTCTGATCATGACTTCTGTGGATGGTATGAGGGCTCACTACCTAGGGTCTCGGTTCCCCTCTTCGGGGAACATAGCGTTACATCTGAGAGTGCAGGGCAAATCCCCCAGGAGAGGGAAGTAGACCTCTAGTGCTGTTGCTTTTTCAAGGAACTTAGCTAGCAGCTTTCTTCTTCAACACGCCTGACCCTAGACTCTTGAACAAAAGCTAGCGATTGTGCACCCTGCTGAAGATACTTCCAAGTGTTTGTGCGTGTGCACACACACGTGTACAGGCATCTGTACTGTGGATATGCTCATACCTCAGTCATGAGCAGGTTCAGTTGACTAGCTCTTTTTTTGGGTGGGGGGGACTGTCCAACGCCCATCCACCTCAAAACTCTCCACTCTACTCTGGGCCAAGTGTTGTTAGCTTTATTTCGGCCACGTTGTGAGCTACTGAGGCATGTTGTTGACCAGCCTGAGAGCCTGATGATCATATACAGTGTCACCGTTTTTAGAAAGCTGATCTCCAGATTTCCAGTTGGCCTTTGCAAATTCTCCCGAAGCTCGGGGCTGCTTGCTTTGACTCCCACAGCCTGCTAAGTAGACTAGTGTCTATTCCTCCAACTGGTATTTCCAAACCCCTTCAGCCTGTGATTACAAAAGGGTGCCACATTTACGTTTACTCTCAAATTGCAATCAATGGCTTCAAGACCCTCATCTACTCAGACAGGTTTGGGGTGCTTTAAATATTTCCATAAATTAGTCATGATTTTCCCCTTTGCCCAAAGGAACCTCATTGCTGGCAGTTCCCACCATGCGAACACCAGCATCTGTGCCAACGCAACTCTCTCCGGCTGCGGCCAAAACTGTCGATTTAGTTGCCAGAGCAGGACTGGCTTTCATACAGACATGGGGAAAAGACCTGCCTCACTTATGTGGCTCCTTGTCATCTAGGCCCTGAAGTAGCTCTGTGCATGCCTTGAATCTCTCAGAGTGTTCTCGAGTCTCTTGAACAGCCTTTTCAGATTCTGCTCCTCCCACTTTGTCCAGAATCCCTTCAAGTCTTTTGCAGAAACTGTTCTGTCTTGGGACCTTGTCCTTCCAACCAGAGGGGCTCAGTCACTGCCCAGCACCCAGCGATATTGGGACCAACCCTGGCCAACCTCCAGCCCCATAGCTGGTAGCTCTTATCCTAACCAGTCTCCTCACTCATTCCCCCATTGTAAAACACATATTACATATCACTGGGCATAAAATGCTTGCTAGTGACAGTGGGACAGAATATGGGGGGGTGGGGCCAGGATGTGCAGTCTTGTCTGGGTCCCACTGCCTCTAGCCAAGATGTTCAGTGACGTGGTAGTCCATTCTTAGTAACACCCAGTGAAAACTTGGAGCATGTCACTGGACAGAGTCTGTAAGAATGTCCAGGATGACCTTGTAAGGAGCCACTACCCTTGGCAGAATCAATTGCTGTTGCCAGGTGGAGAGATAGTGCCAATACAGCAGATCCTTACTACCAGATGTGTGTGTGGCTTTGACTGAAGGGTTGGGCATCTAGACCCAAGCAGGCACTTAAGAGCTCTTTCCCTGTCCTCTTGGCTTTGCATCCCAGTCTGGCTTCTGTCTGTAACCCACCGTCTCTTGGGTAGAGTCCGAACACAAGACCTCTTAGTTGCTCCTTACAAGCCATCAACTTAACCTTTAGTTATTATTTCCCCAATCCTTGTGGGCTGAGAGAAGTGAAAAAATGTGGGTCTTGGGTCCTGGAGAGTGCTGTGTTTATTTGATTTGGAGCGATGGAGTTTTATTTATGCTGGTGTCAGAGGTGGGGGGGGGGTGCAGATAGGCAAGTGACGCCCTCAGTTCATGAGTTCACTGGCTAGTATTCAGTGATGAGGAGTGCAAGCAGGAAATAAAAATCAATGCCGTTTGCCTCTGATTGAAAGGCTGTGATAGCCTGATGGTGACCAAGGAGGGCTAAAAATGAAATAGATTTTAAGCTGTAAGGACTCCACTCATTCAAAAAGACATTTTTGTCTCCACTCACCCTCCGTTTCTTCTTGTTCTTGCCAACATGCATGCCTGTGGCACCCATGTGTCCCTTCATCGCCTGTGGGAGTGCAGCAGGGCTGTGACGGAGTCCACAGATCATCCCCCATGGGCAGCGCTCCTACTCTCTACAGACAGCTGTTTGGTTCTTGATGCTCTTCGCTCTTCCAGTGGCCTTCCCCAGCCACTCCCGTGCCCCCCGTTCTTCCTTCCTGCTGCCTGTAGCTACTGTAACTTCCTGATCAGTCTGTGGTCTTTCATAGCCCTGCCAGGGGTTTGTCTGACCTTGCCTCTTATTTTCTTCACCAGCTTCCAATTCTTTAAGTAAATAAATAAATAAATAAATAATAAAAAAGAGAGACAAATGGGAATTTTATTTTATTAAAAAAATTTTTTTAAATATTTATTCATTATGG
>NW_027530512.1:388350-425241 GCF_008692635.1 Crocuta crocuta | reverse complement strand
ATGGAGACACGGAGAAACAGAGCATGAGTGGCAGAGGGGCAGAGAGAGAGGGAGACACAGAACCCGAAGCAGGCTCCAGGCTCCGAGCTGTCAGCACAGAGCCTGACCTGGGGCTCGAACCCACGAACCGTGAGATCATGACCTGAGCCAAAGTTGGACGCTTAACCGATGGAGCCCCCCAGGCACCCCGACAAATGGGAATCTTAGAGACCCTCCATGTTCTTGCCCCATTCTGGCCCTAGAGCCTTATTTCTCCCATAAATGGTCATTTCTAATCTATTTTTATTTTTATTAATATTATTATTTTAAAATTTTATTTTTTAGAGAGACCAAGCAGGAGAGAGCCAGAAAGAGGGAGACAAGGGATCCGAAGCAGGCTCTGTGCAGTGAGCCCAGAGCCCAGTGCGGGGCTCTCACTCACAGACCGTGAGAACATGACCTGAGCCAAAACCAAGAGTTGGATGCTCAACTGACTGAGCCACCCCGGCGCCCCTCTAATCTATTTTTAAAAATGAGTTTGCTTCTTTATTTCTGTGTACCAGTCACTGTCGCTTAGGATGCCCCGTGACGGCCCTTCTTACTTATGGAAATCCTTACAATCCCCTTAGTGGTCCCTTGTCTGAGAAGTCCTCTTGGATCCTTCTAGTCTGAATGGACCTCTTCCTCTGACCCCACAGAACAAGAGGGCAGCTGCTCTGTCCTCAGCACTCAGCATACCCTGGGGGCATAATAGGTGCTCAGCAGTTCTTTGCTGAATGGATGCCTCTTTAGTCTTTCTTTCCTCCCCTCTCCTCTTCTCCCTCTCTCTGTTTTAGTGTTAGCCACACCACATCTCAGACTTCTTGGCATCTCGTTTTCAAACATGCTTTCCTTTTGTCTTCTGTGACGTGGTCTTTGCTTCCTGGTTGCTGGCGTTGCAAATGCAGTCCCTCTGGAGATAGCTGTATACATGCCAGTTTTTGCAACTGGCTCAGCTTTGGGGCGGGGGTGGGGTGGGGTGGGCAGGGCCTTTGTTCTTGCTTTTTTTTCATAACCCTCAATGCACAGAGCACAATGCCTGGTAATTGAGGGAGTGGGCAGAGAAACCTCCCGAAACTTCTTTGACTGCCTCATGCCTTGGTGTTATTTTTCTTTAGTTTTATGGTTATTTTTGGTTATTGACGTATGATGTACTCACAGTGCAAGTCACCCTTTCAGGTGTACACTTTTATAGTCTTTAAGGTTCGTGTAGTTGTACGGCCACCAGCGTAACCAAGATGGAGAATATCCCCCCCACCCCCGTTCTCTCCTGCTTCTCTGCCTCCTTCCAGTCCTGGGAAATCACTGATATCTGGATAGCTTTGCCTTTTTCTGAATGTCATATATACGGAGTCAGGCAGTATGTGGCTATTTGGGTCTGGTTCCTCGCACTTAGAACCATTATTCCTATTTTGGGATTTGATAACGTGGACCCTAGCCCACACTTTATCTGCACCACCTTTCTGCTAGATGGGCAGGGGGCACGCGGTGGGGTGTGGACGGGTCTGTGTGAACTGCAGGCGTCTGAGTCAGCCCTACCTTTGCAGCCTTGTGAGCGCCTTTTTGGACCCAGGGTCCCAGATGCTTTTTCAAGCCTACGGACGCTCCCTCCCTTCCCGTCCCCCACTGTGGCACCTGGCCCAGGACAGCCTTCTCCCCTGGGTCCTGACCGGTCATGCCCATAGCGGTGGGGGGGCACAGTGGAGGAGGGGAGCCGGGCGGATGGGGTGGGGTGACCACTAAATTCCTCCCTTGGGGAGGGGTTGGGGGTGGGGTGACAAAGGTCAGGCCTCTCCCGGCTAAAACAACAGAAGTGGTTCCAGCTGCCCAACAGCTGGAGGGGGGTGTCTGCTTTCCCTCAGCAGCGTGAAAAGCCCTTTAATCGGGGGCCGTGCTGTTGTTAGGCCCCGCGGTGGAGGTGTGTGGAAGAGCAGACACCAGCGTAGCCGCAGACCCCCCTTCCCTTTGACCTCCCTTATCTCCCCTCCTCCATCTTCCCGCGCCCCCCTCCCAAGCTGCCAGATCGGGACCCTCCTCTGCACCTGTGTAAATGCGGTGGTTGTGGGGTCAAGGAAGGGTGAGCGTGAGCTGGCAGAAATAGGGATGTGGATTTTCCAGGCAGATGACAGATTAGATAGCGGGCGGGTGAGTGACATTTTAATGTGAAATTGCTCTTCGTTCCCAAAGACACAGGCCCTGCGGGGGGTTGGGGGGTGGAGAAGACCAAAGTCCGGCTTTGCTGATGGTGAAGCAAGTGACAAGAGGTGGACAGTCCCTGGTCGGGGAGTAAGAGGCTGAGCTACAAGCTAGACATCTGGAATGTGGTTCTCTACTTTTTGTTCCAGGCACTGGCTCCAGGAGCGGCTTTTTCCCTTTTTCAATAGCACAGTCACCTCCCAGAAACGCTTTGTAGTGCCTGAGTTTTAAAAGCTTGAGCTGGACTTTGACTCCCAAACATGATGGGAAGAACAGCCCTCGGTTAGGAAAGCTCACTTCGCCTGTAGACCCTTCTCCTCTCCTGCCTGCTGAGGGGCCCACGCCAGAGACCCTGGCCCCTGCTACCAGAGCTACCAACAGGCCCCCCCCCGCCGACCCTCCCCAGCCAGCCTCGGGCTCAGCGCTCTACCTTCCGCCAAAGGAGGAAATGTGGTATAGCAGAAGGAGTCTGGCCCTTTAGAGGCAGACACAGAGTGCTCGCCACTTAACTAGCTTGACCCGGCCGGGCCTTGGCTTCCTCCTCATGTATTCGGTCTGTAAGTATTTACTGAGTGCCCACTTTGGGCCAGGCCTCTACTGGGAACTGGGGATCCAGCGGCGTGGCACCCAAACCTTGGCTCGTGAGCAAGAAACATACAATTAAACTGCTGGTTACTTACTTACAGTTGGGACAGACCCCAGTGGGAAGCAGAGGCCGTTAAGGAGACTCAGCACAGGGGTCCCGATCGATTTGGGAAGTCAGTGCCCCAAAGAGGCAGCGCTTGCACTGAGATTGGAAGGATGAATAGGAGGTATGAGGTTGGGGCACAGCTCAGGGGAAGGGCCAGCAAGTCCCAAGGCAGGAAGCGCGCAGCGGGGGCTAACCGTTCCTACCCAGCTGCGGGCACGGGTGTGAGGGGCCTTTACTGTGACACCGACGCAGTATGCACACGGGTAGCGCTCATTCTCCTGCCCATTCCTTCCAAGTAGGCATTTGGAATTGGAGCCGGGAAACTCACCCTTACTTACAATCTTCATTCTGTGGAAAAGTGAATTCAGGGTGCCAGAAATCTGACTTATAAAGGAGTCACTTATACCATTTTGTCATCTGGCTGTTTTTCTTATTCAAGTGCGTGCGTATGGCAGCTGCAGGAAAAAAAAAAACCAAAAACCCAGAGCGGTAATCACATTGGCTGTTAAATTATCAGAGTTTTCTACCTTGACACATTCTCATTTCAGGCTCAGCAGCCCTGGGCCCCTCAGATTACTGCCTAACTTAGGGGAGGGATGACTTATCTGCAGGGTAGTAGGAAGGCTTCGGGATTGGGGTGGGGGAGGGCTGTGTGAAGAGGATTCCTCACTGGGAAGGAGTTGCTTGGCTGCTTAATGATGATATCTGCCATGGGTATATGGGTCCTGTCTTGGCCACTCTGGTACATTCCCTTCAATGTCTTTGTGATTTCTTTTCCTTTAATTCAAGGGGGAAAAGAAATCCTGTGTTTAATGTACAGCTTTCCTTATCTAATAGATGTTCCTTCAGAGGAAAGAAAAGAACAAAGAGCTTACATTACTCCATGCATTTGAGAATTTTAAGCTTTTGGTGGTGGTTGGACAAAGATCTCTTTTTACCGTAAGTGATTTAAAAAAAAAAAAAGGGAGCTTCTCATCCAGGATATGTTTTAGGTAAGGTTTGTTAGACACCAATTCATTCTTCAAACATGTGCTGAACAACTGCTTTAGATCAGGCAGTGTTAGGCCCTGTGCATGTAAAGAGGAACGAGACACAATCCTTCACAGATGCATAAACACACAAATGATGGTGCGGTGTGTTGGTTTGATGGAAGTACACGCCCAATGCAGCAAGAGCTCCAAGGAGCTAATGGTGATGTTTAAAACATGAAGACATTTGCTCTTTGGGATGACAACCTCAGCGCAGTGCGGAATTTGAACCTGAATGGGGAGAAGACATTGGTGGCAGAGTCAAACATCTAGGCAAGTGATAACGGACGGAATAAAGCCGTCCTGGAAGCCACTGGGGGAAGCCTGCTGGAGAGAGAGGCCCAGCCAGTGCCCTAGTTTTTTTTCTGACGCCCCAACTGAGGCACCAGTGAGTGAAGCCCCTGTGGATGTTCCCGCCCCAGACAAGCTCTGTGTCACCTCTGCTGACACCTCATGGAGCAGAAGAATCTCCCAGCTGAGCTCAGCCAATCCATGGACTTGAGAGAAATGATCAGTTGTTTAAAGCCACTAATGTTTAAAGCCATCTGTTGCTTTGCAGCAACAGATAAGTGAAGCAGAAATATGAAAATTCAGTGGCTGAAGCTGTGTCATGCGTCAGGTTACTAAAGCAAACCTCACATCAGTTGAGTTTGGCCTGTGAGTTTTGGATCTGATCTCATAAAAGGGAAAGCCACTTGCTGCTCCAAATTGTGGCCTTCCTATTTCTAGACACAGTGGCTGGGGCACTGCCCGGGCTGTCTAGAACGGCTCCTGCCCCCTCTTCTTCTTCTTCTTTTTTTTTTTTTTTTATGTTTTTTATTTTATTTCTGAGAGAGAGAGACAGCATGAGCAGGGGAGGGTCAGAGAGAGAGGGAGACACAGAATCTGAAATAGGCTCCAGGCTCTGAGCTGGCTGTCAGCACAGAGCCCGATGTGGGGCTCGAACCCATGAACCGTGAGATGATGACCTGAGCCAAAGTCTGACACTTAACCGACTGAGCCACCCAGGTGCCCCCCCCACCCCCTCTTCTATAGCTGGGAAAAATAGGGAGATACACGTGTTACCAGAAAAATGTCGATTTAGAATTTCAGATCCTGGTTAATCCAGCATGGTACAGGTGGAAGTTAAGACTGATTCCATATTATATAGACTTGAACGTCTCCACCCAGATGGAACTTAGGCTGCCTCTGTTGTTCCCTGTATTGTCATGGAAACTTGGCAGTCAGTCAAACCTAACACAGCTTGCGGCATTGGAGTGGTCTCCCAGTGCAAAAAGGTTTGCATTCTACTCCGCTAGAGCCTGTGTGCTTTTCAGACAGAAGGGATTGTTAGTCTGACACCGACTTCATCCACCTCCATCTCTTCTCTGGAGAAGACAGCCCCCAGCCGGTAGCTCACTTTTCCACTAGGAAGGATGAATTGTTTATATGTATTTCAAGGGCTTGTCCTACTTTATAAATGAGAGCAAAACATAAACTGCTGTGTGTTTGCTTTGGAATCATTCACTCCCCAAGGAGAGAGGGTGGGAGTAGCAGATGATTGCAAACTCACAATTGTCCTGGCCCCTTTTGTTTGGTTTCCGTATTGTGCAATCATATTTAGCATAATTGTTTTGTTTTTGTTGTCTTTTGGTTAGGAAGAGGGAAGGGAATGTATGTGAGGATTTTTATGAAAATACTACCCCCTCCCCCACCTCCAGAGGGAAATGGTTCAGGTTTTGTATAGCTGGGGAGACAGCATGCCCCCTCCCTCCCCACCCCCAGCCTAACAACACCAAAAACTTCCTTCAACCATGGCTGCTTTTGAGCCTACAGCAGACGTCTGTGGCTTGGGCATTCAGGTACAGCAGGGTGACTCAGACCCTGAGTTTGGGTCTCTGTTGAGAGAACTGACCCAGACCACAGGCCGGTGCTGGGATCGTGTAGCCTGAACCCCTGACTCCTGCAAGAAGAGAGGAAAAAGCCAACTTTGTGACTTCAGGTAGACTGATGAACTCCTAGGCAGTCCTGTTGTTGACCAGTAAGTCACAAGCTGATCTCACGTCCAGTTTCAAAGTGCAGAAATTATCTGCTTCTTTTTTCCCTTGGTCCAACGAGTCTTAGCTTGGCTCAACTAGGAGAAANGCTGTGCTCTTGAATATGGTGGCCCCTAGCCTCACACGGCTATGCAAATTTAACTAAAATTAAATGCAACCAAAAAGTTCCTCAGTTGCATTAGCTACATTTTAGGGCTTAATTGCCACACGCGGTTTGTGGCTACTTGTTGGACAGCACAGATATAGAACGCATTTGTCATTGCAGACAGTCTTGTCGGACGGTGTGGCTTTTAGCGTCCCCGAGTCCCTAGGATTAAATCTTCTCTGGTCCTGGAGTGTCTTGCCTCATGCTGTACCGCCAGTGTCTGCTTGTCGTCCCCACCCTCAAGTGCAAGCTCACTGGGGGCGGGGCTGTGTTGGTTGTGTTGTTTGCCATGCCTCATGCAGTGCTGGGCTCACAATGCAGGCTTGTTGAGGACAAAAGTAGATGAAAGGATGGCTCAATAAACAGTGTTTGTGGACCTAAAGTAATCCCCTCAGGCTGTGAAGGTCTGGGTGATCACATTAGGGCATAGTCATCCTATTAAAAGTCCATTTTATAGAACCCATTGCCTTTTTTTTTTTAAACAACCACAAATACACACAGTTCCTAAAACAGATGAAAATGAGACACCACAGATGGGCAAGACAGACTTTTAGCAATGGCCCTGTGCTGCCTCGGAACTTTTTACTTGGCCTCAGGGACCAGTAATTTCTAGATGGAACCTTTTGGGAGCCCTTGTGGAGGTGGGAAGGATCTCCATGTGTTGGGGGTAGGTGGGGCTTCCTCCGAAGCTCTTTAACCTGTCTGTTTGCAGACAGAATGTTCTCCTAGTCATTAAGCTGGTCTCTGGCACAGCGGCTGTAGCGTCTCTGTTGGCCCAGAGCAAGCCATTTCCAAACCAAATTTATGGCCTGTAGTTCAATGCCAAGGTGACGCCCACAGCTCTCCTCTCCCGTGAGCTGAGGAAGAGAGAACAGGGCAATCTCTTTGGATTTGAAAAGGAACTTTGTCTTTTTCAATCCCTGCTTTTTAAGGGGAACATAAGCCCCATGAGGCTCTTCTCCCAGGAGGCATCAGGTGATAGGAAGGCAGGTCTGTCTTGTCTGCATCCTTAGCGGTTGGTGGCTGGCACATCGTAGGCTTTTGGTAAATGGTTTTTGACTTTGGGAATCCAGTTTTGCAAGACCATCAGAGCTTCTGTTTGCAGCCTTGCTCTGGAATAATGAAGGGCGGTCTGGGTGTGGTGGAAGCCTGGCCGGAGCCAGGCTGCGGGTGATACTTTTAACATCACACACTGTGCTTCGAGGAGTCACCTGGGCTTTTGTCTCCTCGTCTATAACATCCGGATGTAACTTACTCTGCCTCATAGGCTTATTGTAAAGCTTTAACATATCGTAAGTGATACCCAACTATTAGCTCTTCTTGTTATCGCTCTTAAGACATAAGGTCTGGCTACCAAATCCCTTTGTGACCAAGGATGATGAGTTCCTTGGTTTTCCCAGGCATTAGGAGATACAGAGAGTTCTGTCCTTGTCTGATCATGAGAAAAAAGAGCATGTGTTTCCTTGGCTCCTAATTCCCATGGCAAATTAAGCTAACAAATAAAAACAAGCCTCACTGCGCGTAAGTAGCACGTAGGTCCACAGACGAGGAGACGGTGGTGTGATATCAGCAGTGCCTGCTCTCAGGCGGTCTCAGGGTCACCGGTTGGTGACCTGGAGAAGCCTGGGTGTGAGGACAGCGGTCCCGCCCTCGGGCCAGATGCCGGCTGCTTACCATGCAGAATCACAGAGCCAGGCCTGGCGTCATTTCTGGGCTGCGGACAGGTGATGTGTAGGTCTGGGAGAGCCATCCATCCAGAGCGGGGGAAGAGAGATGTTTGAGACCAGCTTTGCAGGTTGCAGCCACCCATGTCCTGTGTCCATTCAGGAGCCTGTGGCCAGGGCTTCCCAAGCCTGCCTCCTCCAGCTAGACCTTTGGGTCCCAATTTTCCACGGTGCACGGTTGCTTTAGGTGGAGAGAGTTGTAGTGGCAGACGGGTCTGGGTGGGGTAGGAGAGAAAGACCCCCCTCTCAATTTCCGAGACAACTTAAGTTCTGAGGTGGAGCTGGGGCAGGAAGCTGTGGACCACCTCGGCCACTATGTAATCTGGGGTGGGGTAGGGAGGGGAAAGCTCAGAGCATGGGGGTGAGGGAGTGGCCCAGTGACCCCCTGAGGTGGTGGCAGGAGCCTGCCTGCAAGGCCAGGCCTGTCACATTATACCAGCCGCTTTCGAGGTCATGCCGTGTGGGAGATGCTGCTACAGGGATGCCTGAGTGCCCCGGCCTCGCTGGGGATGTATGTATTCCTAGTCTCCTTGTCGTTGTGAGGTTCAAGTTGGGGATTCCATTGTTAATCAGCTCACACAGTTCGTCGTCACAAACTGTATTTAGTGCCACGAAGGAAGAGTGACGTGTGAGAAGTTATTCTAGGGGACCCGGGCTCATCTGTGAGAGTCGGGGAAAGCCTCCTAACAGAGATGACATGAGCTGAAATCTGAAGTAGGGGTGGGAGGGGAGGGAGAAGGCATAGTGTGTCCAGAGCCTGGAGGTAGGAGCAAATGAAGCTCATTTGGTGAACGGAAAGCAGGCTGGTGTGCCTGACCAGTGGTGGGCAAGGTGGGGATGAGGCAGTAAGAGCTGAGGCCAGGGAGGAGACCCCCAAGGTCAGATTCTGCCAGGCCTAGGAGACCGTGTGAAGGTCCTGAGGGGCAATGGGACACCACTCAAGGGCTGCTTCTTCTTCTTCTTTTTTTTTTTTTTCAATGTTTTATTTATTTCTAGGAGAGAGAGAGAGACAGCGTGAGCAGGGGAGGGTCAGAGAGAGAGAGGGAGTCACAGACGGAAACAGGCTCCAGGCTCTGAGCCGGCAGTCAGCACAGAGCCCGACGCGGGGCTCGAACCCCCGAACCGCGAGATCATGACCTNCCGACTAAGCCACCCAGGCGCCCCTTCTTCTTTTTTTTTTTTTAATTAAAAAATTTTTTAAAACGTTTTATTTATTTTTGAGAGAGAGAGAGAGACAGCGTGAGCAGGGGAGGGTCAGAGAGAGAGGGAGACACAGAATCTGAAACAGGCCCCAGACTCTGAGCTGTCAGCACAGAGCCCAACACGGGGCTCAAACCCACGAACCGTGAGATCATGACCTGAGCCAAAGTCCGATGCTCAGCCGACTGAGCCACCCAGGCGCTCCCACTCAAGAGTTTCAAACAGGGTCCACCTGACGGGAGTGAGGCCAAGGGTCCCATGCAGGGTGGAGGTGTGGATGGCACCTCCCCCTTCTGCTATCCTGTCAGCTCAAACTCTCTCCTCTGTGTGGCCACCTGGGAGGCAGGGAGCTTCCTCTGGATATGGCTTCCTATGGTATCGGTTTCACTCCCAGAATACTAGACTGTAGTGTGAGATGCTATCAGGACATTTCCTTCTGGGTTTGGGCAGGAGTCAGGTTGAACCCTTGTGTGTGGGAGCCCAGACGGTCTGTAGGGAAGACAAGTTGCCCTGTCCATCCTGAGGAGGCCTGCATGATTTCAGCCCTCACCTGCTCCCTCCCTGTGCAGAGCACCCAGCATTCAGGCATGAGGTCAGGGTCGCAGGAAGAACTGGTTTTACATTTGGGGGACAGCGTGTGTCCTAGCGGACAGGCTTGGACTCTCCTGGAATTTGGCCAGGGTGGGGTGTGTGTACCTGGTCCTCTCTTGAAGGGAGTGGTACTACTGCCTCTGGACTCCCTCTGCTGTTCTGGAAAAGGGTCAAACTCTCATTTGGTTGTTTTGCACAAAGGGCCTGAAGATACATCAGAAACAGGGGTTGTATTCACACCTCCCTAAACCCTATGAGGTTGGTGTAATTCTTCAGTCAGCTCCAGCGTTACCAATGGCCAGACATGTGCTCACAACATTGCCATGCATTATTGTGGCTATGCATTCTGTCAGCCTGTACTGATGAAGAGCCTTGAGTGGGCTTAGAACTCTGCTCTTTAGGGGTAGAGAAGAGTGGATGCAGCCCATGCAGCCTAATCATGGGTTATTCAACAGAAGCTCATGGATTCTCTGACCCAGTTATTGTTTTCCAGCTGTATCCTATACTTGCTAACAGGGGTTCACTAAAAAAAGGGTTCACGGTCAGATGAATGGGAGATGCATTACCCTACATGCCCCTTGACTTGGTTATCTATTGCTGTGTAACAGGCTACCACAAAATTTGATAGCTTAGTACATCCATTTATTATTATACCTTACAGTTCCATGGATTGACTGGGCTCAGCTGGGTGGTTCTCACTTGGGGTGTCTCATGCCATTATTTTTGTTTATTTTTATTATTTTTATGCAATCAGATGATAGTAGGGGGCGGACTCATCTAATGTCTTCTTCACTCACATCTCTGTGCCTCGGTTGGTTGTGCATTTCTCTCTGCACATGGTTTTGTCTCATGTTAGCTTGGGCTTCCTCATAGCATGGTGGTCTCGGGGCTCCTAGGCTTCTTATGTACTGACTGAGTTCCTCCAGAGTGAGTGTTGTAAGAGGCCTGGGAGGAAACTGTAAAGCTTCATATGACCTTGCTCGAAAGTCCCAAAACATCTTTTCCATAGCATTTTATTGGTCAAATTACTGAGGCTAGTGCAGATTCAAGGGGAACACACAACAGGAAGAGTAGCACACAATTTGCTACGGCCACAATGGGTAAGAATGTATCAAAGATATCAGAGAAGTCCTGCAGGAAAGAAACCTGTTTCACTCAGTATTTCCCAATCTGATTATTATCTTTCTAAAAAATTTTTTTTAACGTTTATTTATTTTGGGGAGACAGAGAGATAGGGTGTGAGCAGGGGAGGTGCAGAGAGAGAAGGAGACACAGAATTGGAAGCAAGCTCCAAGCTCTGAGCTGTCAGCACAGAGCCCAATGTGGGGCTCGAACTCACGAACTGCAAGATCATGACCTGAGCGTATGTCAGCCGCTTAACCAACTGAGCCACCCAGGCACCCCTGATTATTATCTTTTTAAATCAGGAAATCCTTTTCTCATAGAAAATCACTTGTTTCTGCCAGAGAGCGATGGGCAGAAATTGAAGGGTGGTGGAGTTGGGTCTCACTACTCCTTTCTAATAAATGCAGCTCCCCAAAGCTGGAATGTAGAGATTGCTAGTGAGTTGCTGATTCGGGAAAGTCCCCAAACAGGGGTCATGTGACCACATGCAAGGATAGAGAGGCTGAATATCCAGGTGGCGAAAGCTTTGATTTGACTTCTGACTGATCTAGGTTCAAATCCATCACTTATAGCTGTGTAACATTGGACAAGTTACCTCTTTCTGGCTTGAGTTTCTTTATGTACAGAATAAATAGTTCCTATTTCATAGGGCTGTTGTGAGGATTAATGAGATCCTGCCTGTGAATGACTTAGCACAGCATGCTTTCCTTGGTTAGACTCTGTGACTGCTCAGTTCCCTTCTACTTCTAGGGTTTAATAACTTTGGGTTTATTCTGGACTTGCTCCCCAAGGCGAACCAGCATTGTAAGGCATGGCCCCTCCCCTATTTTTCTTGCAAAACTAACCTCTATACTCTTTCACTTTTCTCCCACCTAGTTCCTCATAAGTGACCGTGACCCTCAGTGCAACCTCCACTGCTCCAGGACTCAGCCCAAACCCATCTGTGCCTCTGACGGCAGGTCCTACGAGTCAATGTGTGAGTACCAGCGAGCCAAGTGCAGAGACCCGACCCTGGGTGTGGTACATCGCGGTAGATGCAAAGGTGAGTGTGTGCACGTTCGCCTAGCAGAAAAGGAACTCCCAGGCCCCATGGCTCCCTGCATGACATGCTTGCCACAGGGGAGGCTCAGAATGAGTCTGTTCATTTTGTTCGCCACTGTCCATCCACCCTCCCACCAGGGAATATGGGAAGGAGGACTGGCCTATTTGAAGGAATGAGTACTTCTCCGTCTTTCCAACACTTGCCACCAGGCTAGGGCTTAGAACGATGTGCTACTATCTGGCTAGTGCCATTTATTTTTATTTTTTATTTTCGTAAACGGAGATGCTTAAAATGGCAAGACGTTATTGTTGGCTCCTGGATAGGGATTCCAAATGGTTGGCCAATAGATGTGTTTTGTTTGGGCTGCTCGCATGTTTAAAAATATTAAAAACATTTGAGACAACATTTTAGAATTGAGAGATTCAACATAAAAATCTGGAGTTTTGTACTTCTCATAAATAATTGGGAGCTCTGGTACTGTTAGGTCTGTGTTCCCTCCCACAGGGAGCCACATGGCTAGATCTGAGTAGCAGCTTCCTCCTCTCAAGGGAAGCCCATTCTCCACTTTGCCGAAGTCCCCAGCACTCCCTGCAGTGTCTCCAAGCTGAGTGCCATTCTTTGTACACCCAGTTCAGTGCCCTAATTTACATCACTTTCCTAGGCCCTGTGGAGACTGGAGTTTGTGATTTGATCAGCGCTGGGCTGCGTAGAGCTGTTGTAGGAAATGGCATGAGACTGAGCAAGTTGCCCTAGAGCTTCTGGTCTTCCAGAGAAAGTGCTCCCAATTCTTGACCTATAAAGCATCTTTGAGACCCCTTGGGCTTGCAAGTTTTTTAATAAGCCCGGCGAAAGATAATAGAGGTGAAATATTTTTTCCCCTGGTTGGGGGGTGGGTGTGGCTGAAGGTACTTGGGAGAAAAGAATAAGCAGAGTCTGGTATAAATACCCCTCCCTGGCTTTTCTAAGATTAAGATTAAGAGGACGATGAGGCCGAGCAGCACTTATGCGCCACTAGCCACTGCCTATGTGTTGTGGGAAAATCCAGTTGCTCGTATGTGGGCTCACCCACAGGCGGAGAGCTTTCCACTCAGCATTCCTAGTGCCAGGCGGCCATTTTGTCCCGTGGGTCCTGCGTGGATCCAGGTGAAGTATGAAATACGCTCCTTGTCTCCTCTTATAGACGCTGGCCAGAGCAAGTGTCGCCTGGAGCGGGCGCAGGCCCTAGAGCAAGCCAAGAAGCCCCAGGAGGCAGTGTTTGTCCCGGAGTGCAGCGAGGATGGCTCTTTTACCCAGGTGAGGCCTTGGCCACGTCTCTTAGCCCCATTTCCTGGACTGAGGCCGAGGGGAGGCGCTTGAGAGTGGGAGGGCCCCTCAGAGCCTTTGCTTTCTGGGAAACAGCTGAGGGCTCTTTGACACCTTCTGGTGCTACCTTCTGGTGTCTGCGTTCCCCTTCCCGGGCCCTCCGTGCCACCCTTTGCCAGCTGGCAGTGGGTCCTGAGAAGGGGCATGGAAATCTGAGCCAGGAAACTGGCATTGCTTGGTCCCCATCCTCCCTGCTGGCTGTCTCCATTTTTCTCTTCTGTCAAATGCAGGCTGATTATTTTTCTTAGCCCTGCCAGTTTCCATGGGCAACCCCTGGTAATCCCTTCACTGTTTATTTCTACCCCTGCTGCACTCCCCTTCTTCCTACCCCGAGTCCTTGAAGGAAGCAGTGCTCCCGTTGAGTACACATTGTACCATGGTTCTTGGCGTGAATGTGTGTGCGTGCGTGTGCATACGTGCGTGCACCTGGATTTTAACATTTCTTTTCAGGCAGTCCCACCTCTCATCCTGCATTGTCTTCAGGTTAGTGCTTTGTGTAAAAGTAACTTTGGCTATGTTGATGTTGGCACAACTATTTCTAAAGCAGGCAGCATGGGGACAGTGGGCTGCCCCTTTACAAAGCTTTTGGGCTGGATGGGGGACGTCGTCTGGGGGGTGGGAGGCAGCTGGATGAAGGTGTTGTGGGGGTGAAAGTAGGGAAGGGTGCTGGACGAGGGCGAGTCAGCCACATGTTTGGGGATGATCATGGTGCCTGCTTCTCTCTGTGGAACAGGGCAGCATTTGGGGGAGTCCCACTATCTTGGGGTTGGAAACAGACACTTCAGGGGTTTCAAAGCTTCTCTGTAATTCTGGAATCAAGGGGGCAAAGGGTGTAGCCTGGCCTTTGGTTTCATGGGTTTCATGTTTCTTTTCAGGGCTGGGCCTGGGGATTGCTGATTTCAGACTGATGCTTGTTGGGGTAGAGGCATGGAGGGGTGGTGGGGAAGGGTCTGGGCATCGTATTTTTTAAATGTTTGTTTATTTATGTATTTAGAGACTGTGCATATGAGCAGGGGAGGGGCAGAGAGAGAGGGAGAGAAAGGATCCCAGGCAGGCTCCTAGCTGTCAGCTCAGAGCCCGCCACGGGGCTTGAACCCATGAACCATGAGATCATGACCTGAGCTGAAACCGAGAGTCAGACACTTAACCAACTGAGCCTAGGCATCATATTTGCTAAAGTTCCTCACCAATTCAAACATTCGGCCAGGATTGAGAGCTGCTAGCTTAAACTGACCTTCGCTGTCGACACTTTGAGAGGCGCCCTTCTTCATTTTCTCACGTAAGCCTCACGGCGGGCCTGTGAGGCAGGTGTTGGTTTCCCCATTTACAGGGACAAGAAGTGCCAGAGCTGGGATTCGCACTCAGACCCTGCTAGCCCCCACGTCTCCCTGGTCCTCCAGGGTAACCTGACAGCTGTCAGGGAGGCTCTGAGTGGGGATGCAGGAAGGCAGTCTCATGCTGTGGTTCACACGCGGGTCCTGGAGCCACACCGCCCCGTGTGAGTCCCAGCCCTCCGCCTCAGGCGAGTCACGGAGCTTCTCCGGGCGTCAGTGTCCTTCTGTGAGAAACGAAGATTATGATCTCCGTTATTATCATATCTAATCATAGTAATTACACTATACATCTTATTACATGTTACTATCGTTATTACCATTATTAGTGAGAGTCACTATAGCGTACCTCATAGGGCTGGGGTGAGGATTGAATACGTGCATGTGCACACGACCCTTGGAACACACAAATGCATCGAAATGTTTTGCATTTTCGTGATCATGACTCCCATCTCTACTCTGGTTCTACTCGTGTCTTCCCGAGGTGTTATGGTGATGTCACAGAAGGAAAATGAAACCTTTTGCTGAGCCTCCCCCTCCTCAATGTTTTATTTATTATGTCTTCTGGTGAAAAGAACGCAGGTGATGTTTGCGTATGTATTTGAAACTGCACTGCTGGGAATTCACCTGCTGGGGAAGATAATCAGACCTCTCTTGACTAGTTTGGGGCCCAGCTGGGGGTAGAGGTTATAGGGAGGAGGCGGAGTTGATGGCCATCAACTTCCCCCTTTCTCTAGGACTGTGTCATCTCCAGTGTGTTGCTCATGAGAAGGTTGACCCCTGCCCTCCCGGCTCTGAAGTGTCCGCTGCCTCGTGACAGACAGCTGCTGGCCAGCTTTTGTTTTGGCAAGGCCAGTCCAGACCAGGTGGTGTTGGCCGGAAAGGAACTTCCAGATTAGTCGGGGCAGAATTGCTCAAAGAGAGGGCCTCTGAAGTTCAGCAGAGTTTGGATAGACAGTCGAGAACCCCTTTATTTGTTTGACACGCTAAGCACTGCCATGTGTCTGCTGGCCCGAGGCTGGCTCGCCCCGGTGGGCAGCCAGGCAGCCAAATGGCCCACCCGTCCTCGTTACAGTGATTGAAATGGATGTGCTCTTTCCCTTGATCAAAGACACGGCGATAACTTCACAAAACGAGGCTGCCTCTTTGAGTGTGCTTCAGTCGCATCGACAGGCTGCCTGAAGGCTGTGAGACAAAATGCTTTCTCCCTCCCCCAGCCTCCACCGTCCCTTAGCCGCACTTTTTTTGTTTTGTTTTGTTAAGACCCAAATCCAGCGACCAGCTGTGTTGCTTTAATATTCTTTAGAATATTGATATGCGCGCATCCTGATGTTATTACCATATTTTAGCCCTGTGACTTATTACGCAGGACTGTGCTCTTGAAGTTTATGGAGGGAGTGAGGGGGACCCTAATGGGACTGGATTTGTTTGGCATGGGACACAGCTTGGGACCACATGAGTTGGTTGGTTTTAATGGAGTTCATGTGCAATGTGGCGGTCTCTGTTCTCTTCTTTGTTTTCCCTGTGTTCTTTGTGTACCCCCCACCCCCCACCCCAGCTTAACACAGCAGGGTGGTGCACATTAGGTCACATGTGCCTCTTAAGAACCTTGATACATAGCCTACACCCCAAATGCTAGGAGTGGAGCCCAAACATTCTAAGCTCCCCAGGTGATGATAGCGTTTGGTCAAGGTTTTGAATGACCTGCTGTTGGAAGGACTTCATCACTCTTGTTCTTGATGACATCATTGGAATGTGGAGTTAAGGCTCTCCGGTGACCTGCTGAGTAAGGCTGGGAGTTAGTTAAGCGCTTTGTCCTTTCCTGTGGCCTTATCTGTTTTCTCTTCTGGGTGTCAGGAACGTAATCCCTGACATCTGTTCTGCCAAGTCCTCTGCCAAGCAGTTGTCTGGTGCCCAAACTGATTAACTGGAAGCCCAGCCCATAGCAGAAGGGGATTGGGTTAGCACCACCAGGAAATGTTGGCCGGAGTTTGTCAAGCATGTGCATCACTGAGTAGTAATGATCTACTCTACTGAGTGTTACTTGGTGCCAGGCACTGCGTTTTACACCCATTAATCTTCACTGGAACCCTTTGAGGTAGTTACTAATACCCTTATTTATAAAGGAAAACTAAATTTCAAAGAGGTTGAATAACTGGTTCAAGGTCACTGCACTAGAAAGGATTTGTACCCAGGCCTACCTAATTTCAAGGCCTGTGCTTTTGACTTTTTTATGCTATAAAAGTGGCCTTGATGCGTATGTAATTCATTTGCATCACCATTGTTATTCTAGAAGTCCCCACTGTGGTGCTGGTGATCAATCGATAAAGAAAAAAGAAAAGAAAAGGAAAGAAAGAAAGAAAGAAAGAAAGAAAGAAAGAAAGAAAGAAAGAAAGAAAGAAAGAAAGAAAGAAAGAAAGAAAGAAAAAGAAAGAGGAAAAAGAAAAAATCCTTTTGATTATGGAAATCTTCAAATGTACAAAAAAGAAATAATAGTATAATGAACTCCATGTATCTGTGACCCAGCTTCAACAATAATTAACATGTGGCCGATTCTGTTTCACTTCTGCCTCATTTTTATCACACGTTGCAAATGGGATTGCTTCAAAGCAAATCCCAGACAGTGTTTTTTCATCGCAAACATTTTGGAGACCCTCAAACATTTTCATCTCAAACATGCACCGTGTGCTGGGTGGCACAGAGGGTTTAAGAAATGTCATGACTTGTGCCTTCAAGGAGCTTATGTGCAGAAACCATATGAGACCCAATAATAAAGTAGCTGGGTATACAAGACCATGCATGTACAACTGGTTGTATTTCAAACGCCTATTTACAAGTCAGTAATCTGGAATTCTGACCACATTTTATTGTTGAGAAAATAAGTGCCAGTTAAACATTTCTGAACATAAAACCTTAACCAAAATTAAAACACAAATGACATATATTATCCTTAATGACAAATGGCTAGCATATAAAGAATTCTTACACACCAGAAAGAAGGAGATCCTAATAGAAAAGCAGGCAAGAGATAACCAGCCAGTAGCCACACAGTAGCAACAAATAGCCAATGAGTGAATATGAATCCTGTCACTTTTCTTAGTAATTAAAGAAATACAAACTTAAAAAAATAATGTAATTTTGCTTACCAAGTTGGTAAAAATTGGAGAAAAGATAGTAATATTCAGGCTTGAATACTATTAACTAGTGAGGATGACTAAAGGGAAAAAAAAACTATCCCCACTTTGTAGATTGGAAAGTAAATTGGCATTGGCATTTCGTGGGATAATTTTGCAATATGGGTCAGAAGTCCTTGTTTGTGCCTACATCTTGTGCCTATGCTTCCACTTGTAGGAATTTATTCTAAGGAAACCATTAAAAATCTGCACAAATACTTAGCCACAAGGATTTTTATCTAAGTCCTGCTTACAGTAACAAACATTTGGAAACAATCTAAAAGTCCAGTAATAGAGAATTATGTAAACAAATTAGATATAATTTATATGCAATTCATAGCTGCCATACTTTGCAGCTAGTAAGATGATGTGTTACAGAGGCTCATTTTATGTTGTGGGTGTATGTAGGTATTTAGGGACTTCATTAATCAAATACTTTAAAATAGGTATATTTTCGTTTTGTTCTAAATAGAAAAGTTATACTTACCTTTGTAAGAGAAGAATTCTGATAACACAGAAGGACATAAAGTAAAAAAGTAGAGCCAATGACCTCATTTCCATGAAAGGGGCCACAATTGAGTCTCTAACCCTACAGTTTTTTTCCTTTGTGCATAATTATCTTTTAGGACACAAATGGTATAATATATGTCTTTTAATATCATTTTCTTAGACTAATCACATTGTGGACTTATTTCCAGGTTAATTACGTATAAATCTACCTAAAGTGAAAAATGTTATTGAAGTGTAATTGGCATACCATTACCATGTTATATTAGTTTCAGGTGTACAACATCGTGATTCAACTTTTGTACACATTGTGAAATGATCATCTCAATCATCTAGTTACCATCTGTCACGATACACATTTAATATAGTATTATTAGTTATATTCCTTATGCTCTACATTACATCCTCATGACTTATTTATTTTATAACTGGAAGTTTGTACTTCTTGTTCCCTTTATCTGTTTCACACCTGCCAATCCCTCTCCCCTCTGGGAACCACCAGTCTGTTCTCTATATCTGGGTTTTGTTTTGTTTTGTTTTTTAGACTCTACATATAAGTGAAATCATGCAGTATTTGTCTTTCACTGTCTGACTTACTTCACTTAGCATAATACCCTCAAGATTCATCCATGTTGTCACAATTGGCAATATTTTATTCTTTTTTTTATGGCTGAGTGGTATTCCATTGCATGCACGTGCGCGCGCGCGCGCACACACACACACACACACCATGTTTTCTTTATCCATTCATCTATTGTTGAACCCTTATATTGTCTTCATTTCTTGGCTATTGTAAATAATGCTGCAGTGAACGTAAGGGTGCTTATATCTTTTTGTATTAGTATTTTCATTTTCTTTAGATAATACCCAGAAGTGGAATTATTGGATTATATGATAGTTCTATTTTTAATTTTTTAAGAACCTCCACACTATTGGTGGTTCAGCAATATACATTCCCACCAATAGAGCATGAAGGTTCCCTTTTCTCCATCTCCTTGCCAATGCTTGGTATTTCTTATCTTTTTTATACTAGCCATCCTGACTAATATCTCATTGTGGTTTTGATTTTCATTTTCCTGACAATTAGTGATATTGAATATCTTTTCATGTATCTGTTGGCCATCTGTATGTCTTCTTTGTAAACATGTCTATTCAGATCTTCTGTCCATTTTTAAACTGGATTGTGTTTTTTGTTAAGTTGTATGAATTTTTAAATTTTTTTTAATGTTATTATTTCTGAGAGAGAGAGAGAGAAGTGTGAGCAGGGGAGGGTCAGAGAGAGAGAGACACACACACACACACACAAACAGAATCTGAAACAGGCTCCAGGCTCTGAGCTAGCTGTCAGCACAGAGCCCAACGTAGGGCTCGAACCCACAAACCATGAGATCATGACCTGAACCGAAGTCGGACGCTTAACCGACTGAGCCACCCAGGCGCCCCGAGTTGTATGAATTTTTTATATATTTGGATATTAACATGTTATTGAATATATAGGTTGTCTTTTCATTTGGTTGATGGTTTTCTTCTTTGTGCAGAAGCTTTTTAGTTTGATATAGTCCCATTTGTCTATTTTTGCTTTTGTTTCTCTTGCCTTTGGGGTCAGATCCAAAACAAAACAAAAAACAAAAACAAACAAAAACCCCAAAATGAAACATTGCTAAGACTTANATAGGTTGTCTTTTCATTTGGTTGATGGTTTTCTTCTTTGTGCAGAAGCTTTTTAGTTTGATATAGTCCCATTTGTCTATTTTTGCTTTTGTTTCTCTTGCCTTTGGGGTCAGATCCAAAACAAAACAAAAAACAAAAACAAAAACCCCAAAATGAAACATTGCTAAGACTTCTGTCAAGGAGCTTGTTGCTTATGTTTTCTTATTGCTTATGTTTTCTTCTAGGAGTTTTATGGTTTCAGGTCTTACATTCAAGTTTTAACCCATTTTGAGTTTATTTTGGTATATGGTGTAAAATAGTGGTCCAGTTTCATTCTTTTCCATGTGGCTGTCCAATTTTCCCAATTCTACTTATTGAAGAGACTGTCCTTTCCTCTTTGTATACTCTTGCCTCCTTTGTCATATATTCATTGACCATTTAGGCGTAGGTTAATTTCTGGGCTCTTGATTCTGGTCCATTGGCTTATGTGTCTGTCTGTTTGAATGCCAATACCATACTCTTTTGATTACCATAGCTTTGTAGTATAGTTTGAAATCTGGGAGCATGATACCTCTGACTTTGTTCTTTCATAAGATTACTTTGGCTATTCAGGGGCTTTTAAGTTCCATACAAATTTTATAGTTATCTGTTCTAGTTCTGTGAAAAATGCCATTGGAATTCTGAAAAGGATTGCATTGGATCTGTAGATTGGTTTGGGTAGTGTGGACATTTTAACAATATTCATTCTTGTAATCCATGAGCACAAAATATCTTTGCATTTATTTGTGTCTTTCTCAATTTCTTTCTTTAATGTCTTACAGTTTTCAGTGTATAGGTCTTTCACCTCCTTAGTTAAATTTATTTGTAAATATGTATTCTTTTTGAAGCAATTATAAATAGGATTGTTTTCTTGATTTCTCTTTCTAACATTTTGTTATTAGTGCATGGAAACACAACAGATTTTTTTAATATTAATCTTGTATTCTTCAACTTTACAGAACTCATTTATTAGATTTAACAGCTTTTTGGTGGAAGCTTTAAGGTCTTCCATCTATAGTATCTATAGTATCATGTCATCTGCAAATACTGAAAGTTTTACTTCTTCTTTTCCTATTTAGATGGCCTAAATTTCTTTTCCTTGCCTAATTATTGTGCCTAGGATTTCCAATACTATGTTGAATGAAAGCGGGGAGGATGAGGCTCCTGGTCTTAGAGGAAAAGCTTTCGGCTTCTCATTATTGAGAATAATATTAGCATTGAGTTTGTCATATATGGCCTTTATTATGTGGAAGTACATTCACTCCATATCCACTTTGTTGAGAATTTTAAATCATACATCAATGTTGAATTTTGTCAAATACCTTTTCTGTATCTATTGAGATGATCATATCATTTTTATCTTTCATTTTGTTAATGTGCTGTATCACTTTGATTTGTGGATATCAAACTATCCTTGCATCCCTGGAATAAATCCCACCTGATCATGGTGTATGATCCTTTAATGTATTGTTCAATTTGGTTTCCTGATATTTTGTTGAGGACTTTTGCATCTATCTTCTTCAGGGATATTGGCCTTTACTTTTCTTCTATTGTTATTGTCCTTGTCTGGTTTTGGTATCACAGTGATGCTGGCCTCATACAATGAGTTTGGGTGTGTTCCCTCCTCTTCATCTTTTTGTAAGAGTTTAAGAAGGATAGGTATTTAAAAGAAATGTTTTTTAATGTTTTATTTATTTCTGAGAGAGAAAGAGACAGTGTGAGCAGGGGAAGGTCAGAGAGAGAGGGAGACACAGAATCTGAAGTAGGCTCCAGGCTTGAGCTGTTAGCACAGAGCCCGACACGGGGCTCGAACCCACGAACCATGAGATCATGACCTGAGCCGAAGTCGGATGCTTAACTGACTGAGCCACCCAGGTGCCCCAAGAAGGAAAGGTATTAAATCTTCTTTGAATGTTTAGTAGAGTTTGCCAGAAAAGCCATCTGGTCCTGGACTTTTGCTTCTTGAGAGCATTTTGCTTACTGATTCAGTATCCTTGCTAGTGATCAGTCTGTTTAGATTTTCTATACCTTCTTGATTCAGTTTTAAAAGATGATATATTTTTAGGAATTTATCCCTTTCTTCTAGTTCGTCAAATTTGCTGGTATGCTGTTGTTCATAGTAGTCTCTTATAATCCTTTGTATTTCTGTGGTATCTGTTGTAACTTCTCTTTCATTTTTTATTTTATTTATTTGAATTCTTCCTCTTTTTTTCTTGGTAAGTCTAGCTGAAGGTTTGTCAATTTTATTTATTTTTTTCAAAGGACCAGTTCTTAGTTTCACTGATCTTTTCTATTGCCTTTTTATTCTCTGTTCTATTTAGTTCTGCTTCGTTTGTTCTTTTTCTAGTGCCTTCAGGTGTAAAGTTAGATTAGTCATTTGAGATTTTTCTTGTTCCTTGAGGTAGACCTGTATTGTTATGAACTTCCCTCTTAGAACCACTATAGCTGCATCCATGGATTTTGCTATGTTGTTTTTTTGTTCTAATTTGTGTTTAGGTTTTTTTTCTTCTTTGATTTTTTTTCTTGTGACCTAGTACTTGTTCAGTAGCATGGTGTTTAATCTCAAAGTATTTGTGATTTTTACAGTTTTCCTCTTGTAATTGATTCTTAGTTTTATACCATTTTGGTCAGAAAAGATGCTTGAATGATTTTAATTTTCTTCAGTTTATTGAGATTTGTTTTGTGGCCTAACATGTGATTTATCCTGTGGAATGTTCTATGTGCACTTGAGAAGAATGTGTATTTGCTGCTTTGGGGTGGACTGTTATATATATATCTATTAAGTTCATATGGTCTAATGTGTCATTTATGGCCATTGTTTCCTTATTAATTTTCTGCCTAGATGATCTATCCATTCACATAAGCTGCTATTCTTGTATTGCTGTTTATTTTCCGCCTTTATGTCTGTTAATATTTGCTTTATATATATTGGTGCTTTATGTTTGGTGCAAAAATATTTATAAATGTTGTGTCTTTTTGCTAGATTAATCTCTTTATCATTATGTAATGCCTTTCTTTGACTTTTATTTCACTGTCTATTTTAAAGTCTTTTGTTGGATCTAAGTATTGCTATACCAGCTTTCTCTTGGTTTTCATTTACATGGAAGGTATGTTTCCATCCCTTCACTTTTAGTGTGTGGGGGTATGTGTGTGTGTGTCCTTACTTCTGAAGTGAGTCTTTTGTATATAGGCAGCATGTAGATGGGTCTTGTTGTTATTGTTGTTGTGTGTTTTTTTAAGTCCATTCAACCACTCTATGTCTTTTGTTTGGAGAATTTAGTTCATTTACATTTAAAGTACTTATTGACAAGTATGTAATTATTGCCATTTTGTTAATTGGTTTTTTTGGCTGTTGTTTTAGTTTCTCTCTGCCCTTTTTTCTCTTCCCTTGTGGTATGATGTCTTTCGTATTATGTTGAGATTCCTTTCTCATTTTCTTTTGTGTATTACTGTAAGTTTTGCCTTGCGGTTACCACAAGGTTTACATATAACATTCTATGTAGGTAACAGTCTATTTTAGGCTGATAGCAACTTGAATTTGAATACATTTCAAAATTCTATATTTTTACTACACCCTCCCTTAAGGTTGTACATTTTTGACATTACATTTTACTTCTTTTCATTTTATATATCTTATAACTAATGTAGTTTTAGGTAATTTGACTACTTTTGCCTTTTAACCTTCATAGTAGCTTTATTAGTGATTTATCCACTACCTTTACTATATATTTACCTTTTCTAGTGAGATTTTTACTTTTGCATTTTTTTGTTGTTAATTAGTGCCATTTACTTTCAGCTTAAAGAAGTTTCTTTAACATGTCTTGTAACGCTTCCTTAGTGGTGATGAATTCTTTTAGCTTTTGTTTATCTGGAAGACTTTGTCTCTTCACTTCTGAATGCTAATCTTGCCAGGTAGACTATTTGTGTTTGGAAGTTGCTGAAAAATCTGCTCATAGCCTTATGGGGTTTCCTTTGTGTATAACATGTTGTTTTTCTCTTGCTGCTTTCAAGATTCTCTCTTTAATTTTTGATATTTTAATTATAATGTGCCTTGGCATGTATCTCTTTGGGTTCATTTCATTTGGAACCCTCTGGGCTTCCTGGACTTGGATGTCTCCTTTTTTTTCCACCCCAGGTCAAAGAGTTGTCAGCAAATAAGCTTTCAGTCCTTCTTTTTCTCTTCTCCTTCTGAGACCCCTCTAATGTGAATGTTATTCTGCTTGATGTTGTCCCATATGTCTCTTAAGTTGTCTTCATTTTAAAAATTCTTTTCTCTTTTTGCTGCTCTGTCTGGATGAGTTCCAACACTTTGTCTTCCAACTCGCTGATCCATTCTTCTGCTTCATCTAGCCTGCTGTTGAACCTCTGTAGTGTATTTTCCAGCTCTGTTTTTGTATTCTTTAGCACTGTGACTTCTGTTTGGTACTTTAAAAATATTTTCTATCTTTGTTGACGTTCTCACTGGGTTCTTCCATTCTTCTCCCAATGTCAGTGAGCATCTTTACGATCATTTGAGTTCTTTATCAATTTCAGTACTTAGCTCTCTATCATTACAGAGGTCTTTTTCTCAGGTTTTGTCTTATTCTTTCATTTGAACCATATTTCTGTTTCCTCATTTTGGTTGACTCTCTGTGTTTGTTTCAATGCTTTAAGCAAAACAGCCACCTCTCCCAGTCTTGAAGCAGTGGCCTTGTGTAGATAATGGACCTGATAGTTCAACTTTGCCCGAGTTCTTGGTTGTCTCTTAAACCTTTGTGATGATCTAAATAGCCTGATTTATTCCTGGTATGCCCCCGTTGTTGAGGGTATGTCAAGACCTGTCAGTGTTACGAGGGAAAGAATCTCATTTAGCACCAACTTTCAGGCTGACTGGAAGCCAGATCCTCAGGCAGCAGCTTTTAAAGAACATACGTGTGTGTGTGTGTGTGTGTGTGTGTGTGTGTGTGTGGTTCTGTGGGGCTGCAGTCATAAGCCCTTCCAGCCTCCAGGTCAGTATATCTGGAGGTGTTCCCTGGGTGGCAGTTCCAAAACCTGGGGCTCCAGATGAGTGTACAAACTCCTTTCTGGGTGGTCTTCTCAAGCTGTAGCAAGCCCGAGGGTTTCACAAGAGTGGTGTCTCCCTGCTTATGTTCCCTAGGTGTGCCGCAGTAGCCTCTAGATATATGGGAAACCCGAAGCTTGTCCCTGAGGCTGAAGCTCCAGGATAAGTAAATAATCCTTTTTCCCAGGAAGACTAAGTGTGTGTTTCAGTCTGCAGTCTGTGCAGTCCTGGACAAGGTGTTGGCCTGCCAAGAACAGTCTTTGAATTTCTGTCTGTTATAGTCCCTGGGAGCTCAGGAAAGCCAGCCCCCTGGGCCACCGGGGCCAGGCGAACGAGAGGCATCCCCTGTGTGGTTTGTGTGCGCTGGTTTTAAGCAGGGCAGCTGGAGAGCATAGGGGGCAGGGCACACGCTCTGACTTCAGAGATGGAGGAAGATAATGCCTCAACTGTGTGCACCTGAGCGCTTCAGCCACGTGGCTGGAGAGGGCCTTGTCTGCACTGGCCATGCTGGCCCCTGGTTGGGGGCTGGAGAAAGCCATGGACATTTAACTCCCCAGCCTCAGTTAGGGGATGGGAGAGTGTCATGACCACCTGTGCTGCTGACGTTAGCAAAGGAGTGAGAGAATGCCATGACCATGCGTGCCCACCCACCCCAGCCAGAGAGCAGGGCAGCGCGGCACCCACCTGGCCTCTCTGGCCTCCGTAAGGCAATGGGACAGTGCAGGCAGGGGGAGGTGCTGTGTCTGCACAGCCCTGACTACACTAGCAGGGTAGGTGGAGAGCACCCAAATAGCATCTGCTAGCACTTCTGTCTCCAGAGAGAGTACCAACTGTCTCCTGTCCCTCCAGCAGAGGCCCCGGGCCAGCAAGTGAGTCTCCTTTACATACAGTCCAGGCGCTTTGCAAATTGCTTTGCACCGGATCCTTGGGCATGAGACTGCACATGGGGCTCTTAAAAGGAGAATCTCAGTTTCCTATAGCTTTTTGGGTACCTTGAATGTCAGTCCCTTGGTTTTCTAAGACAGACGTTTGGAGGTGCTCATCTCTCTCTTGTAGATCCCAGGGTTCTCAGAGAAATGCTGGACTGGTGAGAGCCTTCCCTTTACCTCTCTGGGTAAAGTACTAAAACCCTGGCTGCTTCCATAAGCTCGTGTGTTCTGAGCTTCTCTGGCCATAAATGGCTCCTTTGGAAGCCCCCAAACAAAGCCAGTTCTGTATGTTTTAGTGGATGGTGGCTTCCTAAGCCTTCTACAGCCTGTACAATGCCAACTTTTCTTTTTTTTTTTTTGAAAGCAGTTACACTGTTAAATAAATCAAGCCCATCCTTTATGTATAAATGGCATAATGGTAAATAGACCCACTGTTGGTCAAGTTGTTGCTTTTCTTTCTTTCTTTTTTTGGGGGGGGGTAAATACTCAATAAACATTATTAGGGGGGAANGGCTCCTTTGGAAGCCCCCAAACAAAGCCAGTTCTGTATGTTTTAGTGGATGGTGGCTTCCTAAGCCTTCTACAGCCTGTACAATGCCAACTTTTCTTTTTTTTTTTTTTGAAAGCAGTTACACTGTTAAATAAATCAAGCCCATCCTTTATGTATAAATGGCATAATGGTAAATAGACCCACTGTTGGTCAAGTTGTTGCTTTTCTTTCTTTCTTTTTTTTGGGGGGGGGGTAAATACTCAATAAACATATTATTATTGTTATAATTTGAACATCTCTTGTGCCAAGGGCATCTTATTCCTTGCTTTACATTTGTTTTTCATTTCATGGCTTTTGTTCCAAATAGCCAGGTACTGCATATAAACACTTACATGAAAACGCCCACTATTTAGCACTTAATTGCTCTTAAATGAATATTAGTGTTCTTCCTCGTTAGGAATCAGTTTGCTTAGCTGTAAAATAGGAGAACTAGTTGAGCCAATTCAGAGGTGGGCAAACTGACCTGTGTGCTGGCCACTTGGTTTTGTCCTTTAAAATAACAGCTTTCTTGAGATATAATTCATATTCCATACAACTTATCCCTTCAGGTGTACAGTTCAGTGGCTTTTAACATTCACGGGGGTGTACAGCCGTCCTCACACTGTCATGGCAGAACATTGTCATCTCCTAAGGACCAGTCCTGTACTCATGGGTTCGGTGAAAGTGAATTTTTAATTTTGCAAATGATGGGCCTGATCCTTCCATGTGCAGGGAAGACTTGTCTAGCAAGCAGCTCACCTACTCGCTCACATGCAGTGGGAGCCACAGCCCTCCTCTTCTCAATGAGAGAACCATCACCCCCAGAGTCACCCATGAGGTGCAGAGGCGTGCAGGCAGTGTGGCTGGATGGAGCCCGCTTTCCGCTCGAACACTGTATCCGTTGTGTTCTCTGATGACTCGCCTGCCTGACCACTGCTCTGTCCTTTTCAATGCTGAATGGCCGCCAAGCATCCTCTCCCAGATTGGCTGGTGTCATTTGCTTTGCAAGCTAGTTACACAAGTCAGGCGTGCAGAGGTGACTTCAGGAAGCACAGTTCTGTCATGTGAGGATGGGAAGGAGGGAGAGCTAAAAAGGAACATTCAGACTGCTTCATAGCTCAAGCCCAGACACTCAGAGAAGCAGAGAGGGTGATTGAGGCCCCCTAGCACCGAGCCTTCCTTTTCCCACAGGCAGAAGGAAGGCTAGAGAAGAAGGCCTCCATCCTTTCCTTCCTCCCAAGTACGCCCCCTCTTGCACCTTTTGTTTCTACGGTAGAAATGGAGGGACGGACTCAGCAGGGGCCACGGGGAGCTCAGATGCTCAGCTGGGAGCACGCAGACCCTGTACACTTGCCCAGGGTCACACAGCTTGCAAGTGTAGGGTCAGGATTCAGACCCAAACAGCCTGGCGTCAGCTGACTTGGTCCTAACCGCTGCTCCCTGCTGCCTCTCTAAAGGACATTGCCATCTTTTTAAAGTGATGCTGCCTAATTGCAGCGTACCCAGGAGGGGGACTCAGGTGAGTAAGGTCGGGAAATTATGTCACATGAGGAACACTCAAAGGAGCCAGACATGTTTGGTTTGCAGCTGCGAAGAACCAACAGATGGGGGGAAAGGGATGACCAAAGTGATACAGAGAGCCATCTTCAAACCTTTGTAGACTCCAGTAGCTTTTTACTGACGAGTGCCACAGAGCTGACCCAGGAATCTGGTAACATATATAGTGACTCACATTCTGACTCAAAATAGGGAAGAAGCCTTTGTAAGTAGAGCAATCCACAAATGCAATGTGACTCAGAGAGGTGACCTTCACACCTTTGGATTTTGTAAGACACTAGGTAATGTTCAGTGCAGGGGCGGGGGGTGAAGAGGCACAGCAAACACTTATTCAGGAACCTTCCAGGCAGACTATTAACACATAGCCATCTAGGACCATTGCCACTCCACTGCGCGCGCACACGACAAGCCAGGAGGGGACCTGCAGGTCAGTCAACTAAGCTTTTCCACAAAATTAAAGGGGTGGGATTTTTTTCCCCTTTCAAAGCAGGGAAAGGTGATAAATAAGAACACAAGAGGGAGATATGAAAGCCAAAAGTATCATTAAAAATGAAGTCAGATGCGGTAGCAAGGAAGAGGTCCACTCCAGGAGGCCACCTTTGTCCCACCTTCTTCCTGCCTCCTCCTGTCTCCTCTCACCCCGCCGCATCCCATCTCGCCCCACCCCTGCCCACCGTTGGCCAGATTTTCACACTCCTGCTCCTATACCCGTCGGGCTTTATTATTGGGTATTTTCTTTTTTAAACAAAAGAGTATATGTGAGTCAACTATACTGAAATAAAAAATTAAAAAAGAAAGAGAACATCTTTGCTATTTCCCCCCAGTGGAAATAAAAGAGAGTAAATAAGAGGTGATACCCTTGATGTTTACAAAGCCTGGGCCGTTCTAGGCACCAAACAGAGTCAATGGAGAAAATGAAGTTCTTTGGATCCCTGAAGCTCTAACACTCAGGAGTTTTAAACATCCATCCCCTATGTGTGTGCTGAGGGGATGGTGTTTAAACTTTTTGAAAAATACAAAAAATACATATCATATACTTGGAGGAGTAGTCTTAACTGATAATTAGGTACCGGTTTATAGATTTTCACCTTACTCCTTAGCAGTGTTAAGTTCAATTTAGAGCAAGATTGTAGAGTCACAGAACTTTTGGGTCAAAGGAAACCTCGGAGGTATCTACTTCATCTTCTCCTTCCTCTCCTTACCCTGTCTCAATCCAGGGCTCAAGACCCAGTCATCTACCTTCTGCTTGATTGCCACCAGAGACAGGAAGCTTATTACCTACCACCAAAAACAACATACATAATGCATTTCGGGATAATTTATTTGGAAGGCCCTTCTCTACCTTGGCTAGAGAGCTATAATTTGCAACAGATGACCCCTGCTCTAGCTACAAGACTTGCTGAACCCACAGAAATCCCACGCTCCACAGAAAGATTTGAAGACAGACACCATTGTGTCCTTGTGAAATTTTCTCTTTTAGCCAACAAGTATTTCTTTTTGCCCTGGCAGAAATCCTTAGTTCTGTCAGTAATTCCTGTATAATAGGGATTTATGTCTTTCTTTCCTCGGAATTCAGTTTGCCAAGGTCCCTCTTACAGAGTGTCCTTCCCCAAACTGGACACACTATTTCAGAGGTGGCCATAAATAACCTAGCAATGAATGACTCTGTCTCTCATTCTAAACACACCACTTCTAACAAATACCATACTGGCAGCTCTGTTACACCGGCAACAACTAAAAAAACATAGTCAACAAGGACTTCCATATTTAGGAGTAATTGAAGTTGAAAGGTTATCTTCCTTCCCTGCATTCCCCTGCATTAAACTCTGGAGGATGAGGTAAATACTCTAAAAGGAAAATTCCTCATTCCCCAACATACTGTCTTCCCTAACCTGGCATAAGGTAAGAGACAACGTATACAGCCAAAAAGAAGAGCAGAACCTTGAAGCTATGACCCCATGCTCCCTGCAAAGGGAAGGGGAAAGGACAAAATCAGCTGTGTTGAGTACAGACTCGACTCCCTACACCATTTTAGAAGCTTTATATATCTCGTCTCAGTTGTCTTCTCAATAGCCTTCAAGGTGGGAGCCTTTAGCCCTGTAGCATAGATAGGCTTAGAGAAGTTAAGTGACTTTGCCAGAGTCACACAGCTTTTGGCAGAGATTGGTATTTAAACCCAGGTCATATCGACTCGAAAGCCATGTTTTTCCTTCTGCATCTTGTTGTTCCTTCTGAGCCAAACCCGACTAAAGAGGAGGGGGACACTTGCGGGATAAGCTTTTCCAAATTGAGGAAAAAACAGCTCATGCTAGCCAGACTGAAGGAATTACACCATCCCTTCCCACTTCCCTCTTTCTTCTCACTGCAATCAAACTCTCTTCCATGTGTGAAATCACCCAGACAATTTAATGCTGCAATCACTAGATCCACGAATTAAAAGACCACATGTCGTCAAAACAACTGGAACATAAAAACTTTGGAGAGAAGTATGGTCATAAAGCTCCTTGTTCCCCCACTCCCACCGAGAAAAGTACTTGTTTCTTGAGTATTTAATGATAAATGCCAGAAAGGGTGGGGTGGGAGAAGTTTCCTTTCAAGCAGTGGCTCTTGAACTGTGGTCCCTGGCCCAGCAGCAAGAACACCTGGGAATTTGTGAGATGCAGATTCTCCAGCTGATCCCGGACCTCTCGAATCCGGAAACTCTGTGGGCGGGGCCCAGCCAGCTTGTTTCATAAGTCGTCCAGGTGATCTGATGCGCACCCAATAAACAATGTTCTCCTGTAGCTTCTGATGGAGAGAGACGTCCTAGGGGAACGAGGGTGGTGTCAGATGGCCTGGGGACTCACTCCAGCCAGGGCCTGTGGGACCCATGGGGAAGCAGTTTCTCAGAGGTCCTATGGAGCCTGTGGACGAAAGGAAAGTGGGGCAGTTGGAAATCCTGTCCTGAAACAAAGTTATCAGTTGGACCAATAGCAAGATGCTTAACTTTCACTGTGCATTAACTTAATCCAGAGACCCTGCTAACTGATTTGGAGCAACTGGCAGATAAGAAAGAAAAAAATGTCTCATACTCCCACTGCCAAAAGAGTTAGACAAATATCCACATGCCTTCTGCTTTTAGTTTCATTTTTTCCCCACTGGGAAATGTTCGTGTACATGATAGTAGTCATTTCATGACAAGCTTGGGAGTTGCTACTAAGAAGGCTGGATAGAGCCTGTCCCTTTGCATACGGCTCACATTTTTCTGTTTCACAAAAGAGGCACAGAGAAAGGGGGGAAATGAAGCCATGGGGTGGGAAGGTGCTGTGCCTTGGAGGGGATCCCAGCTGTCAGTGAAGCTTGGAGGCAACTTAAGATGGATTTCTTCGCAGATACAGAGCTGGAGGAAGGGTTACAAAAAAAGGTGGTGGTGGGGTTGCCGGAGGGAAATCATTTCAGGGGGATTGAGCTAAAATGAGAACCTGATACTGGGCTGGAAGAAAGTCGGACTGGGAAAAGCAAGGAAACACAGCAAGGCCTTGCACCTCATTACGTTGCCTTGCTCTGAAAGCATGTTTCGGAGAACACTGGTGCCCCGAAAGGCTCCCCACTCAAAATTAAGGGAGGGTCTTCCAGTTAAATAAGTCGAGGAGTTACTGACAACGGCATCTTCCTCTTAGAGCAAAATCATCGTTGTTTGACTTAAGACTCGGAGAAGCTGTGCAGTCAAGAAATCTCTTAATTTTACTTAACCCAATATTTCCAAAATTATTTGGCGAGAGAACCCCTCCATCCACAGTGTTTCCTAGTTACACTGCATAGGGCACCAGTGGTATTCATGACTCTATCAGAGAGGCAGGAGTAAGAAGCAGGTGAACGTGTGCAGGGGGGGCTGGCCTGGGGAAGCTGGGGGCCCTTGATGGCACGGGGAGCAAGGTCCAATAGCAGCGGATGTGAGGTCCCACCCCTATCAGAAGCCCCCCAAGAACAGCTGGAGGAAAGTAGCCCAGCCAAGGGGGTGAGGCAGAGGCCCCCATGCTGTCACCCAAACCACTCCAGAAACAGCCTCTCACTGAGGCTGGAGCAAGAGACTCTTCCAGCCGCCTCCTTGATTCAAATATGTATCCCTTCTTCCTCTCCTCTTTCCCCCAAAGAGTCCCATATGCCAGGGAATGACAAGACACAGAGAGACCCTGTCAGTTCCCTCAGATGCTAGCGCGAGGAGCCATGTCTTTCTCCTTCTCCCTTCTAGGTCTGGGGGACTTGCAGCTGCAGGGACTAGGTGCTGCAATCATGCCACCTATCTCTCTATCTCTGGACCTGTTTCCTCCTTTGTAAAATGTTTGGGTTAGACTGGTGATCATTAAGATTTTTTCCCCCCAGCTGTGTCAATTCTGAGATTTTTATGACCGTTGGGTGCCAGGGAGCCAGATTTTGGTGCTGTTAAGAACTGGCTGTGACATTTGAACAAATAACGTCTGCTTTGTGTGCCTCTCCTATAAAGGACTGGCACACAGGGTGACCCTGATGCCCCAGTGAGATCATGCATAGATCATCGGTGATGAGTGAGAAGCCGCTATAAAGTAGAAGTGGTGTTTTCCATTTTGGGCATGGCGGTAGCAGGTGATAGTTGTCTATACGTATAGTCTCTTAGTCTCCTTTATTTTTCTCACTTCTGTCCTTGCCTTCAGTCCCCTATCTGCTTTGTCCTGTGAGCTGGTGTTTGCTCTGCTCCTCTGTGCTTCTCAGTGAGTGACTCAAATGCATTTTTTGAGAGTACTAGCCTCCCACATTCCTCCAGATGTCCAGGAGTTGGGCTAATGTTGAAGACTAACAGGCTTAAAATAATTCCACATTTGTCTTAATTTGGACAGAGGTTGACCTGAAATATACCATTGAGCTGTTTATGCAAAGGGCTTCTTGCCAAAAATATTTAAGCGTATGAGTCAGAGATGAAATTTGCTTACCTAAAAACACACTGTTTTAAAGTACCTTTAGTGATTTTCCGCTTGGATGGTCTACCCATTAATGCAAGTGAGAGGTTAAAGTCCCCTATAATTATATTACCATCAAATTCTCTCCTTGTGTCCATTAATATTTGCTTTATGTATTTAGATGCCCCAGCGTTGGGTGCGTACATATTTGCAAAAGTTCTATCTTCTTGTATTGATTTCTTTATCATTAGGTAATGCCCTTCTTTGTCTCTTGTTATAGTCTTTGTTTTAAAGTCTGTTTTGTCTCATATTAGTATTACTACGCTGGCTTCTTTTTTCACTTCTATTTGCATGGTAAATATTTTTCTGTCCCCTCACTTTCAGTCTATATGTGTCTTTAGGTCTGAGATGAGTCTCTTATAGGCAGCATTGAGATGGGTTTTGTATTTTTTTAACCATTCCACCACTCTGTGTCTTTTGATTAGAGCATTTAGGCCATTTACATTTAAAATAATTCTTGATAGGTACGTATTTATTGACATTTTAAAAATTGTTTTCTTGTTCTTCCCTATCCCTTTCTTATTCTTTTGCTCTCTTTCTTTTTGATTGATGAGTTTCTGCGGTGTTCTGTTTGGCTTTCTTTCTCTTTACTTTTTTGTGTATCAAAGATAGGTTTTAGGTTTGTGGTTACTATGAGATTCATGTACAGTATCCTTGGTGTATAAAAGCATATATGAAGTATGCCAGCTATACCCAACAGTATAGTTAAGCAGTGAGTAACCTCATTTAGGGCTGATGTGCAAACACTTTTTTTCTCTGAGGGAAGACCCATCAATTAATATTTCAGCTTTCCCAGGATGCTCCAGAGTAGAATAGGAGCAAATTCCCTGGTTTGTTATCAATCCCTTTGGGCCTGGAACAACCTTGACCTTTGAAAACTGCACAGTGAGCTCCTAGAAGTGGCTGCATACGTTTTCAATTCCTCTTGGCCCCTGATTTCCCCATAAATTAAATATGAGAGTTGATTAATTTGAGGCTGAGGTGGGGGGACGTAGAACAAAGGGGGTGACCTATTAATTTAAAGCATTAAATAAGTTTTCAAGGGAGGAAGCCAAACTAGGTAGAATTTACATGTTGATCATGTGTATACAAACCATCAATTCTACAGAATTTACAGCTTGATTGCTTTTCTGCAGGAAGTCTTCTCTCCTCTGAGACTAAGTGAACTGTTCCTATATCAAAACAGAATTTCCCTTCTCCCACTGAAATGTTCTCAGACTTTTTGCTGAGTTTAGACTACCTCTTCCCCTGGGGACGGGTCAGACTAGGATGTTCTTTTGTTTCCGTCAGAGAATCTGGCTGTGCCCTTTTTGAGTGTAGAGATAGTTTGGTGAAAAATAACACGATGATAATAAAAATAAATAGCTGAGCTTAACTGGGCACTTACCATGTGAGCTCAGTGCTTTATTTACATTTTCTAATTTAATCCTCACAACCACTGAGTGAGGTAAGTACAATGATCTCCGGTTTTTAAGTAGCCACAGGCAGTCTGAGGCTTGGTTTGATTAAGAAACTTAACCGAGGCTGGAAAGAGAAGTGGTTAACTTCAGTGGTGGAGTTGGTTGGGTAGGTTGGGCTACCATCTGACTCCATGAGCCGTGCTTTCTCTCTCCCTGTAACTTCTTTGGCTTCAAGAAGACATCTTGAAAACTTCCCAGGGTAACTTACAAGCAACGGCTTGATCGAGAATCATGGGTGAATAGCTTGGGGCTCCTTCAGCAAAGGGAAGTGACCTTGCTGGTCACCTCCCGAGTTCCTGCAGCCTGAGATCGTACTCCGGTCTTCTGTGTGCCCACTGCTGCATGCCCCAGGCCTCAGAGGAGTGTGACAATAATTCCTTGTCCAAGTGCAGTTCTCGAGGACTTGGCAGCACCTCCCAACCTGAGGATTTTGTAATTGGAAGTCTAGTCCTTGGAGCCTGGTCTGAGGACAGTGCTGAGGGCCCTGGAGGGAAAAGGGTCTGTGTTTGGACCTGTTGGCCTGGCTGGGGGCAGGAAGGCGGCGTCCACATGCCTATAGGGATACAGTGGGCACACTCAGTGAGCGTGTGGCCCTGGGGACCTGCTTAGCCCAGAGGTCAGATTATATCCCCTGAAACAAAGCGGTGGGTTGAGCCTCCTACTCATGCATTTAGTTCGTTCCTCAGTAGCTCTGGCTGGAGGTCTGCAAGGCCAAGAGGAAGGGGCTTTTATCCAGCCCTTCTCCACGGCCTTCATGACCACAGCATCCAGCCCCAGCAGGCAGCACTGGGCCAGAGGCACCACCTCCAGTGTTGGACTCTGAGGACAGAGTCCTCGCGGAGAGGGAGGTCGGCCTTGGCCATGGGAACCATAGGGCCTGGGAATGAGTCAGTGTGGCCGCCCAGCCCTGGGGACTGGTTTCTCCACAGGTGATTATTGGCCAGGGAGGAGAAAGCAGCCAGCCAGGCCCCATTAAAATGCTACCACTGGCAAGGAATCATCTAGGAACTGTCCCCTGCAGGGCAGACAGAATCTGGAGGGGTAAACTCCCACGTTTCCCACCCAAGCCTCTGGAGGTTCCTAGGGGAGCTCTGGCCCCGGAGGAGGCCAGCTTGCCAGGTGTTTCTGACACAGCTGAGAGCAATCATTGCCGTAGCCACCTTGTATCCAGCCAGCTCCCGTGCCAGGCACTAGACTCACACTGTCTGTTTTCCTCGCCAGAGCCCTCCAGGTTTGGCGTCGTTATCCCCATTTCTTAAATGGGCTCAAAGCACTAAGTAATGTGCCTCATTTGTAACTGGCTGGATCCAGATTCAAACCCAGGTCTATCTGCGTTTCTCCAGTTTCATCGCTAGTTTTCTCAGAAGGTAGCACTGACTCAACCCAAGATATTGATCTGGGGTGAGCATCGCGGGCAGCACCCACAGCCACGGCGTTTATGGATGTCTCCATGAGGTGAAGTGGGAGTGGAATATGGTACTGGAGTATAGGCATTGAGTGTAGTTTCTCTCCATGGACAGTCAAGGTGAACACCTCATTTATACACAGTCATCATACTGGTAGGGCCAAGATTTCCTCTATCTTGTTCTTATCCTGATTTCTGTGGGTAGGGCTGTAGTAAAGCAACTACTTTTGGGGGAAAACTATAGCTTTTGGTACATACACAAGAGCAGAAGCCATTCTGCAGTTTTCTGCCTTTCTCATAATTTCTGGATTTCACCCAGGCCATCAGATCTCTCTTACCTGTACAGCCCTCTATACGTCACCAGTCAGTGTGTATGCTACTACTTCTATTCTTGATTCCAATATGTCCTTGATCTCAAGAGGCACTTTTTTTCACATGTTAATATCTTTGCAGTTGGCACCTATCCAGGTGTACGTTTAATGTCGTAGGAGTATTTAAATTGATGCTACCTTTTTAGAACTGAAGGGAACCAAGAACTGGGGAAATACGATAATTCAAGCGTTTATTCAACTCATCAAATGCCTACAGTGAATGTCAGGCATTATGCTGGATGCCTAGAAGATAGAAATAACCAGTACGCAGTCCCTTGCCTTAGGAAGGTCACAGTCTTGGTGGGGAGATAAAGGCTCTTAATCTGAGGAGCCGGGGTATGTGGAGGGTCAGAGGAGAGAGGGCGGGAGTCTGGAATCACTTTGCAGAGAAGGTGCATCATAAAGAGGGTGGGAATACAAAGGGATTAGGAGGGGGTGGGGGTGGTTTGGGGAGTGGCATCCTGGACCATTGGATAGTTGGAGCAGACAAATGTTCAGAATCATGAAATCCTACGATGTCTTTGACGGCTTTAAAGGGTTCACTGTGGTTGCAATGGAGGGCATATGGGGAGACATTGGTGTAAAACAAGGATGCAGGGATAGGCAAGGGGCAGATCACAGGGGACCTTGAGCTCAACCCAAATGAACTTAATCTCTATCCTGAATCCAGTGGCAAATCACCAAGTGGTTTTCTTTTTTTTTTTTTTAATTTTTTTTTTAATGTTTTTTTTATTCTGAGAGAGAGAGACAGCATGAACAGGGGAGGGA
>NW_027530512.1:387648-388279 GCF_008692635.1 Crocuta crocuta | reverse complement strand
CTCCAGGCTCTGAGCTGGCTGTCAGCACAGAGCCTGACGCGGGGCTCGAACCCACGAACTGTGAGATCATGACCTGAGCCGAAGTCGGATGCTTAACCAACTGAGCCACCCAGGCGCCCCAAATCACCAAGTGGTTTTCAGCAGGGGGGTGATGCCCTGATTTGGGTAGAGGAGTTCCATGTTGGGAAACAGATGGGAAAGAGGATGGTGAGGTGGGATGGGAGGAAATGGATAGAGTGGCAGCTGTTGGAAGGGAGAGAAAAGTCACCCTGAATGAAGCAAAAGCCTCATTTTTATTTACTATTCCCAGACAAGGTGGACCTGATTATGGAGGCTTATGGCCAATTGCCCAGTATTATAGCGGGACCTCTAGAACTAGAGCCTGCAGGCGGGAGTGGCTTATTCTTACCTTAACCCTGTCATCCAGTGGGGAACTGCTAGTGATGTGCCTCCCAATCAGTAGGCAGGCTGACTATATGAACGGAAGCTGGGAAAAGCTAGAAAAACAAGAAGAGCTCACTACTTGTCGATGCCTGGTAAAGAAGGGTCCTATCGGCCTGCAGTGGTGAAATTCCTGCTTGTACTTGCCAAATTAACTCACCAATCAGAATTGTTTACTATTGGATAGGGG
>NW_027530512.1:374530-386948 GCF_008692635.1 Crocuta crocuta | reverse complement strand
GCGAGTGGGGAATGCGCGGGTCTTGGTGAGAACCATCACAGGGAAAACAAAGTAGATATATCTAGGTATGATATAGGATATTCAGCATTCTAAGTCATAAGAAAGAAATAGGTAGGTTGCCTTGGTTGTGCCTGGGAGTTACACAGAAGACACATAATCCACGTTGTTGGCCAACTGACCCACCTGCAATAGACAATGGGGACAGAGGCTGGGTGAGAGGAGGAAGGAGGTCCTCTGCCATGGTGGCAATGCCTTAGAAGGGGTGAGGGATGACTGTTGATATGGTAACCCAAGACTTACAGTTCTCTTCCCCTCCCCACTTCCCTAAACAGGTGCAGTGCCATACTTACACGGGGTACTGCTGGTGTGTCACCCCAGACGGGAAGCCCATCAGTGGCTCTTCTGTGCAGAATAAAACTCCTATATGTTCAGGTACCGTAGGGAGGGATGGGAAGAAAGACAAGAGTTGGAGAGAGACCCCTTAGCTGGTCTCCTGAATCTCGTGGGGGAATCTTTGAAAAATGGTTGAAAGACGGGTGGTAGTTATGAGCCCTCTTCCAGGCCAAGGAGGATTCCACTCTAACACGCTGCTCTGTGGTCAGCTGGATGATGGGGTCAGCGTATGCCCACATGTATGTATTTCTTTATTTTGAGTTTAGGTTTCTGGTTCAATGCTCTCTTCCTAAGCATCGGCTGTGACCCCCTAGAGAATGGCATATAAATTTTTTAGCTTGGGTGCTCTGCTTGCTAACAGCCTCGGGAGCACTTTACTGAGACCGATTTCAAGACTGTATGTTCAGCATCGGGGACTGAATGACCAACTAGTGATGTCTGTCATGGGCACACAAGAGGAGAGTGGTGGTGTGATGCCATATATTTGCCCCCCCTCCCCCCGATGTAATGTAGACTAATGGAAAACTTTCGTGACAGTGGCCCTCAATTCTGGCTGTCATCGGCAGTGCCTGGGGGATTAAAAAGAGCCCAGGTGTTGAGGCTCCTCCTTGTATAGTCTGATCCAGTAGGTCTGGAATGAGACCTGGAGTCCACATGTTCGCGAAGTTTCTCAGGTGGTTTTGATGACTAGACAAGCTAGGGAATCATTGCTTCATAGTGACCCATTACATGAGCCCATAGCATAATTAAGTCCTTTCTATTTCCAACTCTATAAGCATAGGGAAATTCTGCTCTTAGATCAGCCTCTCAGGATTGTGCATTTTGGATTTATGCAAGCTCCAGACTTTCCACTTCCATTCAGATCGTAGGGGACTTGGGAGTCACTTCCTTAATTCACTGTGTGGCTCAGTCCTCATTCAAAAAAGCCTGTCCAGCCACCAGCCACTTCATATTTCTTCATATCTGTGTGTATAAGGTTTTGTTTATTTACTTATTTTTAACTCTTAAGTGCAAGCAAAATATAAAACATTATTCTGAAGCCTTTGGGAAATTCCAAGGGTTAGCAGTCCTGCCATCCTGCCATTTTTCTTTTTTTCATAAAACATACTCATTTTTCTACCGGCCCTGCTATATAAAGGGAATGGTAAGAAAGGGCAGTGAGTATCTACATTAGGAAACCAAGATTTGCAGGCCAAAATGGAAAGTTTACTTTATTTGTGGTTTACATGGAAACTGGAAACCTTAATTGGGCTTGGTGTGGGGCGGGGCAGGAATGAGCCCTCCTTGCAAATGACCTGGAAAGTTTCACTTAAAGCAAACAAATGCACTAGAAACAAGCCACGCAGGAGAATATAATTGAATTCTCACAACTAGCATATGGAGAAGGGGTACGCTATGGAGTGAGAAAATAGGGATTCTTTGTTTCTCTTGATGGTGGGACCTCTGCACACACCCCTCTGTGGGTGAGCTGGCCCTGCCCTGCACGTGGTGGCCTTCGTGGGGAGGACAGGTGCCACGGGGTCAAGACCGCGAGATGGGCGTGCATGGCATCCTAGCCTATGCCGGGCAAAGCGTTCGGCCAAACACACACACCACCCCCTCCTTAAGAAACAGGCCACGTCTAGAAAATTGTTTCCATGCCTCAGACTATTTTGGCCCATTCAGTACAATTGGGCCAACAATTTTCTACTTAATGCAGATGGAAAATCGCCGATTTCCTGCCCTAACCGGCAAGGGATGTGAATCATTGCCTTTGCAGTAAGAGGGGTTTCTTTGGCCCTACTGAGTGGCTATGGCTCAGAGCACGGAGGCGGTGGGAAGTGGGGGAGATGGGGAGTGGAGGTGAGGGGCAGTTATTGGAATGTTCACCAGGGAGTTATGTCGATGTGGGGTTTTGTAAAAAGTCTGGTCGAGGCTATTGCCTGGAAATCATGGTTCATCTCACCAGGACTGTGCTGTCAGTGACATTGATGTTAAACAAACCCCACTTGACATGTATGTATGTACTAGCTTTGTATATAATGTCCCTAGACATGTATACAATGGTATGTATATACATAACCATACGCTCATAACATCAGGCTTTGCCAGCTCTTTGAAAGAAACCAACCACAATGCGTTCTGAATGTCTATGTTTTTGTTTCCCTTTACCCAAGGTTCAGTCACCGACAAGCCCTTGAGCCAGGGTAACTCAGGAAGGAAAGGTGAGTCGAGCTTTATGCTCTATCCAAATGTTTGCTTCTAAAGCCAGTCCAAGGAGAGTTCTAGACAAGATGGAAGGATCCTGGGTGTAAGCTAACTGTCCCCCACAGGAAACCTCCATTCTTACTCTGGGTTTCCTCCTAGAAGCACCGGAGGTAAGTAAGGTTTGTACCGTGGTGGGGACCGAGCTTGCAGACGTTCTGAGGGATGGGAGTGAGTACCGTGTACAGAGCTGGCAGGGACCCAAGAATCTTGGTTCCTGGGCAGTTCAGGCCATGAGCTACCAGGTAGCCAGCACTAGGCCAAAAAGGACTAGGCATGAAGGTAGGCATGTCCGCGTCTGCCCCGACCCTCTTACTTTGGAACCCCGGTTGAACCTTCTTTCCCTTCCCTGATTCTCCTTGATAATTGTCCTAGCACATTCAGATTTTCTTCGCTAGGACTAGCCTGGCTCCTCGGGCCAACCACCTGTGCAGCTTTGTCTCAGAATTCCTAATCACCCCGTCTTTAAACTTGTGTTTTGTTAAGTCCAGAGGGACAGTGAAGCCTGCATGCATGTGTCTGTGTCGCCCTGTTGGCGTATAGTTTTTGTGATGGATGCGGTGGGGCTTCCACAGTGCATGAAAAACATTACTCCCTCTTTACCTAGAACAACGTTAAATAGAGAAATGTGAAAGCACCATGACAAGTCAAGAGAGAGGCTGTGGAATGGAGGGTAAAACTTTATAATTTAGTGCCTTTAAAGGCATTATTTTCCTGCCTTTTGGACAAAGGGCCTTGCATATTCATTTTGCACTGGGCCCTACAAATTATGTGGCTAACCTCAATTAAGGCATTTGTCTGAGTGCTGTTTAGCGGAGCAACCAACATGAGGAATAGGTCCCTGGGATATGCCGACCATAATTTCCAGCGTGGAGGACACTAAGCTCCACCACCGCTTCCCTTCAGGACAATACACACACACACACACACACACACACACATGCACGCATGCACGCATGCATGCACGCACACACACAGCTGGTAGCTGCCTGCAGAACAAGTATCAATTTCACTGCATGTGCAGGCATTCTAGAACCCCCATGTCAGGCTCTTGGGTAAAGCCCAGACATGGGATGATTGCATCTGAATCTGGGCCTTGGGAATTTCCTGTTTGTAAATGCCCACATGGAGAGTTGGGCCTATAGAGGATCAGCGACATGTGCCTGGGCTCGTCCTGCACGGGCGGTCATGGGGGGACTGAGGTGAGACCCTGGCCCCTGCCCCAAATGCTTATTCCATGGGGCTGGGAAGAGGAGGCTCAGTCTCCCTACCCGCATGCAGGCAATGAGAGTCTGGAGAGCCTGCGGCCCCCTGGTGCAGGTGTTCCAGGAAGTCATGGAAGTGGAGCATAGTGATACCACCAGGCGACCTGCATAATGGGCCTTCCCGCAAGCAGGAACGAGCAAAGCCAGTGAAAAGAAGGGAGCAAATGCCTTTCTAGGTCTTTCCCAGAACAGGGAGAGGTAGCCATGTGTGTTGGTGGTTCCCCTCTGGGTGGGAAAGTGGGAGAAAGGCATGACTATTTCTTCCTGCAAAGACCTGACCTCATCACCCCTGTGAATGGCGTGTGCCCTTCTACAACTGATTGGAGTTGGAAAGGAGAGCTGCCTTCAGTTTTGCGTGTGGCAACTGAAGGCTTCAGGAGTGCCACGTTTGTCCCAGGGCGTGGGGTAGTGGTGGTAGCAAAAACACTTGGCGGTCATGCAAAACTGGCCACCCACATTTTCCCCACCAGAGGGAACTGAGGGCATGAGGCTGAAGGAAGCCCCCGCACCGAGAAAGGCCAACGATGGGATTTTAGTTCTTAATCCGCATAGAGAAGCCCCTCCCGGGTTGATGTGGCTTTGCACCCTGTGGACAGCAAAAGAAACAGACCTGTGGTCATTGTGGCCTCCTGGTGACCCAGCTAGAAGACGGCAGGGGAGCTTGATTCTCCCACGGATGGTGCAAGGAATGGGGTGTAGAGTCTGAAGCCTCATCTCCGAGATAAGCTGCCCCGTTTCCAGCAGTCTGCTCCCCTACTCCAGACGGGTTCCTGCCTCCCAGATGGTTCTACGGAGGCTTCCTCTGTGGTGCAGAAGCCCGGTGGGGGGGTGCTAAGATCCCTCACCTCTGGAGACTTGACTTTTGCCCATAGCCTCCTCTTCCTTCTACGCGGGAAGGACCTGCGTAGGTGCTAATCCTCTCCTCTTTGTCTGCCGTGGGCAATGCAGGGAAAAGCAGGCTCAGGCCACCTGTAGGAAAGGCCACCTGAAGCCACACCTGTCCAGGAAGCTGGGGTTTGAAGGGGGACAGGGTGCGAGAGGGCATTTGTAATATCCTGTGTCGGCCGCTGAGGTCCCTCTCTCGGCTGCCACTTAAGAATGGAATGTGCTCCGGAGGGCAGCAGGTGGGAAGACACAAAGGCCCCTTGTCTGAGCTGGTGCCCACACGTGGGGTCTCCTGGACGGCATCTCCCGGGAGCTGGAGAGCTCCCAGCCCCGAGGCCTGCTGCAAAGATGTGCGGCCTGGGCCCTTGTGCAGAGTGAGGGGTACAAGCCAGGCCCCGGGTCTGGGCGTGAGGTGGTGGGGGTGGCCGGGGGTGGCAGGGGGTGTGGCGGGGGGGGGGGGGGGGGGGNNGTGCAGGCCCAGCTTTTCCTCTCCCCGCCCTCTCGCCTTTTGGAGCCCCGCTCTGCCAACAGGGCTCGGAGGGATCGGTTCCCTCTGCCTGGAAGGAATGAAAAGGTGTATTGTGCAAAGACGGAGGGTCTGGTTGCCAGCCAGGAATTAGTCCTGTGGAGGAAGGAGGAGAAGGCCGAGCAGAGGAGGCTGGGGGAGGAGGGCTCGAAGAGATAGCAGGAGGCAGGGAGGAGGGGGAGAGGCCGGGCGGTAGCGGGTCACAGGCGGCTGGCCCAGACAGGAGGCCTGGGTTGCGGCTCCTGGGTCCACAGGTGTGGGGCCCGAGGGGAGAAGTGGGGGAAGGAGGGAGGGAGGCGCTGTTATCTTACCCAGATGCACGTGCTCTGGGAGGGGAGGAGGGTCAGAACTTCAGACTATTTACTTAATCCCTTGGAATGTCCTTTCCTCGCTCTGTTCTTTAGGCCCCTTGTGTTTAACGGACCCCTTTATGGGCACATGTGTGGTAATTAACACGTGCAGCGTAGGTCCCGGGCCATGTGTTTGAGTTTCAAATATCCATTGATCTGGGGCACTCCCATCCTGGCTCCCCTCCCCTTCTTCTCCTTTGGTCCTTGCCCTTGAAGAGAGATGTGGTGGGGGGGGATGTTGGGGGGGGGCACACGTGCCTCCACATATGTTTTATCAATGCTTCAGAGGACTATCAGAAGAGAGGAAGAGGGCTGCCCTTGAGCTCTGACAATCTGCTGCTAAAACAGTTGGAGGCTGCAGAAGCTGGGGTAGAGACGAATTTTTGGTTTCATCTGAAGCAGGTCGGAGGACAGCTGGGAAGGGGCTGGGAGGCAAAATGTGTTTAGAGATCACAAATTTACCCGGAGCGGATTTTCCCGGCCAACCAAGGCTTGTGGGTTTTCTCCGAGGTGCCTCTTTCTGGAGTCTTGATGCTAATGAAAGTGAACAATTTGGGGAGCTTCCAGGATTGCCCAATACAAAGTCAGGGACTGGTCCTGGGCGCTGTTGCTTGTGAGGTGCGGGAGGGAAGTTCTCAGCCTCCAGGGGATGCGGGCAGGAGAGCGTTTGTACAAGTCTTTCTGCCTGGTCTCCGGGAGCCTTCTGGGCACCCAGGACCGTGGGGATCCTGGGCTGGTGCTTCTATACACAGCAAGTGAAAGTCGAGGACCATCCGGAGTTTTTTGCAGTTTGGGCATTTCCTACTTGTAAGAGGTCTGGGATTTAGCTGTTTAAGGAAAGTGAGAGAAAAATGAAAGCATTAGCAGACCCTGGTTACATTTTCTGCAGACTTGTGTACTTGTCAGGCCAGTGTTGGAGAGGGGCAGAACTCCTCAAACCCAACCCGCCTTTAAGCTGTGGAGACCGTTTATCTCCCACGAGCTGCTCCATACTATGTGCACTCAGTGAGTCACAGTCGTTTGTCCAGGGTCCCTCTCTGCATCTCAGCTTTTAGAATCTTTCACAGAGCCTGGTCTACAGGTTGGTGGCGGCTCAGAGGGCTCGGCGGACCTGTCGCTCCGGTGATGGATTAAGCAGCGCACTCCTTCAGGGCCGAGGGATATGCTCAGGCAGGGGTGAGGGATGGCAGGCATCCCAGACAAAGGGGACTGTGTGGCCCGCAGCTTCAGCCCTTCTGTGGGCAGTGCACCTGAAGGAGGTTCACCTCGCTGCCCCCAGCCTCGCTGACGTGTGCGAGGCTGGCTGGCTCAGGCCACTCTACATGCGGGGCATCACTCCTGCTCAAATGACTTTACCTTCCTCCCAGCTACCTCTCTTTTCTCTCCCCCCAGCACGGAAGGAGAGGCTGGGTCCGTCCATGACCTGTTAGCATTGGCATCAGATGGCAAAAGTCTGCTTCCCTGCCGTCTGGGGCTGGATTTGAATGGAGACAGGCGGCTCAGGACCTCTGGGGGTTGGCCTCTGCTCACGTCGGATTTCCCCGGGGAGAAGCATTCCCTCTGCCTCGGTGCCTGCTGAAACAGAACTGTGCCTCGGCAGTGCCAGGCCCGCAAGAGGCAGTGTTTTGCTCTCTGCACGTGTGTCGCTGCTGTTTGCTGGTGCCCCGAGCCACCCTGACCCAGCCTGGCACATCTGTGTGCCGGCTCTGTGGGGTTCAGTTGCAGAGGGGTGTGCCCAAGTGTGTTTGACCACCCGTGCGTGTGCTGCATCGCCTTCCTTCCCTAGGCCCCGGCTCGGCTCGTGGTGCTCAATCCCGGCTCTCCACCCCAGTCCCTATGCTGGGGTCTCTGAAAGCAAGTTAAGCGTGGCGGATACCAAAGAGTTTGAATTTTTGCCATATCCCCATTTCCAGGACTGGAGAGGAAATGGGGTTTAGGGATCTGGAAAAGCCTCCTTGTCCGAGATCCTTATGAGTCCCTGGTGTTTTTAGGAACCTTTGGTGTATATACTTGGTTTCTTATTCTTTTATTCAACAAACGTTTATTGAGAGCTTCCTAAGTGCCTGGCTTGTTGCAGTCACTGAAGACCCAGTGATAAGTAACATGATAAGCGTCCTGGCCTTGCCTCACATTCTAATGGTTTTTAGCCTCTTCTTACAGAGGTTATCTTCCGATGGAGGTAAAGCCTCCCAGGGAGCACAGACGTCCAGATGCTGGGAAGCTGTCACCTGGGCAGGGGCACAAAGCAGGTGGCTCCATCACACAGCCCTGGTTGGTGGTTCCCATGGCCAGAGCCTCGGAGGAAAGACCGTTGGTGGAGGCTGCCTGGGATGAGCATGGCCCACTGGCAAGTTCTGGATCCCTCGGCCTGGTGCCTTTGTGGGGCCCCCAAAGTGCAGTGAAGGCTCAGAGATTGTCAGGCCTTCGAGAATACACTGTCCCTTGACAGAGTGAGTTCAGGTTCCGGTGTGGCCCAGCAACCTAGAGGGAGGCAGGGATTTCAGTGTGTGGGTGCAAAGGCCTCAGGCCCACGTCTGAACCACTTATCACCAGCTCTGAGCGCCATGGAGCTGCCATGGGAGAGGCCATCCTCAGGTCCTCTTAGACCAATTTTGTGCCAGCTGAAAGAAAACTGAGGCTCAAGTGTGGCTTATTGTAAAGTTTATATGGAAAGGCAACGGAGCTAGAAAAGCTAAGACAATTTGAAAATGAAAACGTAAATGGGAGGTATTACTCTATCTGATTGTTTTAAACAAAGAGATCTTTAATGTTATTTATTTTTGAGAGAGAGAGAGAGAGAGAAAGGGGGGGGAGGCAGAGAGAAAGGGAGACAGAATCCAGAGCAGGCTTCAGGCTCTGAGCTGTCAGCACAGACCCCGATGCAGGGCTTGAACTTATGAACGGTGAGATCATGACTTGAGCCGAAGTCGGATGCTTAACTGACTGAGCCAGCCAGGCACCCCTAAACAAAGAGATCTTTAATGCTTTACTCCCCCCATATCCCTTTATGAATTTGCAATTCATACTTCTCAGTGTTCTTCTGAACAAATGCTCTGACCTCTCCCCTTTTAAATATGTTTCATTTCCTGTTTTAAAAGTGACTTCTTTTTTTTTTGAGCACTTTTAGGTGCACAGCAAAATTAAGAGGAAAGTACACAGATTTCCCATACAGCCCCTGCCCCGATACAGGCACAGCCTCCCCCATTATCAACATCTGCACCAGAGTGGCACATTTGTTACAATTAGTGAATCTTCACTGACACATCATTATCACCCAAAGTCCATAGTTTACATTAGGGGTCACGCTTGGCATTTTACTTTCTATGGGAGTGGACAAATGTATAATGGCACGTATCCACCGTTATAGTATGAGACAGAGTTGCTTCACACTTCTAAAAGTCCTCTGTGCTCTGCCTGTACTCATCCCCCACCCCCCATCCCTGGCAACTCCTGATCTTTTTATGGCTCCATAATTTTGCCTTTTCCAGAATGTCATGAAGTTGAAATCCTAGCACTCATGGTTGAGACTTATAATGCTATGGTAATCAGGACAGTGTGGCAGTGGCCAAGGGATAGACCCATAGACCGATGGAACAGAGCAAAGAACCCAGAGGTAGGCCTATACTTTTATGGCGATCCGACATGACAAAGGGGTAGATATAGTTCCGAGCTGGATGGCACTGTAGTGACTGGACATCAAACCTCACAACTGACACAAAAAAATAACTCGAAATGGATCTTGGACTGAAATATAAAATGTAAAATCTCTTAAAACTTTTAGAAGAAACTATAGCTAGGTGAACATAGAGCTTTTGAATCTTAGAACAACTAACACATGATCCAGAAAATTGAGAAATTGGACCTAATCGAAATTAAAAACTTGCTCTGAAAGATCTTGTTAGGAAAACAAAAAAAAAAGGACAGACTGGGAGGAAATACTTACAAATCACGTATCTGACATAGGACTTCTATCTAGGACATGTAGAGAACGCTCAGAAAAACTCAACAAAATACACGAGTAGACATTTCACCAGAGCACCGATGCAGGGGGCAAATAAACACACAAAAAAATGCTCCACATCATTAACTATAAAGAGATGCAAATTAAGATGATGATAGAATACCACTATACACCTGTTAGAAGAGCTAAAATAAAAAATAGTGACAGTACCAAATGCTGGTAAGGCTGTGGAGAGACTGGATCTTTCATGCATTGTTAGTAAGAATGTAAAATGACATAGCCACTCTGGAAAATACTTGGGAAGTTTCTTTAAAAAGTAAACAACTAAACATCCACTTACTGCATAATCTAACAATGGTACTCCTGAGCATTTATTCCAGAGAAATGAGAACTTGTGTGTAATCAAAGACCTATACATGAGCCACCATGACAGCTTTATCTGTAGTAACTAAAGAGGGAAACAATGCAAACATCCTTTAGTGGGTGAAACCCACCGTGGTGCCTGCACACCGTGGAATACGACTCAGTAAGAGGAGGGAATAAACTGTTGATATGCACAACTGTGGCTTGGATGGATCTCAAGAGCATTATGCGAAGTGAGAGAAACTGATTTCCAAAGGTCATACACTGCACAATTCCATTTATAGAACATTCTAGAAAGGACAAATTACAGAGACAGACAAAGGATTAGTGGGTNGGGGGGGGGGGGGGGGGGGGGAAGAGTGATTATAAAGGGATAGTAAAAAGAGATCTTGGTGGTGATGAAATAGTTTTGTACTTTATTGATGGTGGTTACGTGAATCTGCACATGGACAAAATTGCATAGAATTATTACTCCCCCCCACATACACAAATGAGTAAAACTGGTGGAATGTGAATATGGTCTATGGATTTCACCAATATCAATGTCCTGATTCTGATATTCTACAATAATGAGGTTACCTGTATAATTATAGGTTATCTATATATTTATATTAACTATAAATATGTTACCACTGGGGGAAACTGAGTGAAGGGTACTGTATTATTTTTGCAATTTCTTGGGAACCTAGAGTCATTTCAAAATAAAGAGCTAAAAAAATTAGCACAGTTCTCTTTGTGCACCCCGCTCTGAACTGACTCTGCTGCTGGTGGCTCCTCCTCCCCCCTCCACGCCCCCCTCCCTCCTTTTTCTCCTCTTCCTCCTCCATGTCTGGTCTATCTTTTCCACAAGCATCATGTTTTTACTCTTATTCATGGGAATGTGGAGCTTGAGGACATAGGGAATTGTTGGCAAAAAGACCGCTTTAAGCTTGTTTTTACTTCTTTTGGGAGGGAATATGCAGGTGGGTAGATGGAATGTAAGACATTGATCTCTTGCTCTGGAAAGGACCTGAAGTGCCCAGATGACCTGTGTTCTCAGAGGTCAGGATTAGGAAAGCCCACAGCACATTTCTGAGCCTTGTGATCCTGGAACATGCATCTTAGGAAATGTTGAGATTGACTAAAATTCCATCCTCCTCCTGGTCTGCTTTGGGCCAGCACCTTAAGGGGACTTTTGCAGACAGGCACTGTTTTCTCCCTGTGATGCCCAGAATACATCATTTCAACTTCTACACGAGGTCCCTGAGTCACACGCTGAGGGGGTTGGTGGCTCTCGAGTAAATGTGGTCGGTCCCTTCAAAAGCACAAACCTTCCAGTACTTCCACAGGCTGAAGTTTATCTCTATGTCTTTGGAAAAGATGACCAACGGCAGCCTAAAAGAATTCAAGAGGAGGGTGACCCGTGATGGACATGGTTTGGGCAGAGCCCAAGATTCCAAGGAGACTTGGGATCACTGAGAGACCCTCCGAATCTCAGGAGGGGGGTGGTGCTTTCTTTTTTCTTCATTCCCCAAGGCTCCCCAGTCCCAGAGACCCCAAGAGATGCCATTAATACAGATTCCTCCTCTGGCCCCTTTGACACATTTGCTTTTGAAGGACCTGGAAGAGAAAGCTCTTTGTATGTGGTCAGAATAAACGCATTGTACACCCAAACAATTAACTCCTCAATGGACTTGCCAGCGCCTTGAAAGGCACGGCCCTACTTCCCTGGACCTCTTGGGCTCTATTCAATCCCTTAAGCACACCAATGTTTTGGAGTTTTTGTTTTGTTTTGTTTGTTATTCTGAAAAGTCTTTTCGCTGAGAATAGTCAGAGCGGATCAACATTGTCCTCAGCCTGCATTTATCTCCACTTGCCAGCGAGTGTCAATCAGGAATCAAAAAGCCAAACAGAGGAGGCTTTGAACGGTGTCATTGGGGGTCGAAGTGACTTCCAGCTGTCTGTGCGTGGGCCAGGCCTTCTCGCAGGGCAAGGAATTGTTCTGTCACACAAACTCTCTGGGGCCGCACCTCAAGGCTGAAGCATGGCTGGGAGTTGGAGAAATTGCCAGGGCTCTGGGGCCGGGCATTTCCACTGATGCTCACCGCTTCTGGGGCTCCAGCAAATCACTTTCTACCCCTGAGACTCCATCTCTTTTTTATCTGCCTGGTGGCTTCCTCCGTGCTGGCCAGTGGGGAGAACAGACGAGGAAAGCCACCTGCCAGAAACTTGAGTGGTGCTGCTATTGCTGATCTTGAGGTCATCCTTGAGACATTCTGTCAGGTTCCCCTCATTCGTTCATTTTTTCATGTAAGCTTGCCTTGTTTTCTTGACTGTTTTATTTTTTTCATGTTTCCAAACTTACTTTTTTTTTTTTGCTTGGAAGAAAAGTGATCATCTTTGAGTTGGCTTTTTTTTTTTTTTTTTTTTTTTTTTTTGTTTCCCCCCCTCC
>NW_027530512.1:364198-374518 GCF_008692635.1 Crocuta crocuta | reverse complement strand
GTCTTATTTTGTTATTTGGGTTTTTTTTTTTTTTTTTTTTTTTTTAGTGTTCTATCCTCCTCTCCTTATTCTGTAAGAGTATTGTGGCGTTAAAGAGAACCAAAGTCTTACTATTTGAGGTCCAAATGAACCACGGATGTTGAGCATCAGGCATCTAATCGTCTTGCGCATGTGTGTAAACTGAGTCTCAGATACGTTTTTCTTTAAAATACATGGGAAGGTCTCCCCCCGGATAAAGAATCACTGAAATAATGTAGCTATGGCTGCCTGAGGTTTGATCTGAGACGACACTAGCACTACCTCTCTTTTGCTTTTAACAGCCTTACTGAAGCATAATTACATTCCATAAAATTTACCCACCATAAACATCCAGTTCAATGGATTTAGCACAGTTAGAACGTTGTGCAGCCATTACCAGTGAACATTTCCATCATTCCCAAAAGCAACCTTGTACCAATTTATAGTTCCAACCCACTGCCTCCTCTAGACCTAGGCAACTACTAATCTTTAGTAGACATTTCACATAAGTGGAATCATACAATATGTAGTATTTGCGCATGGCTTCTTTCATTTTATATAATGCTGTTGAAGTTTATATTGTCACATGTATTAGTAATTCGTCCTTTCTCATTGCTGAGTAATATTCCATTATATGGATATATCACCAATTGTTTATGTGTTCGCCAGTTGACGAACATCTGGATTGTTTTCAGTTTGAAGCTATGATAAGTAATGCTGCTATGGATGTTTGCACACATGCCTCTGAGTGTACATGTGTTTCTTTTTCTTGGATGGATTCCCAAGAGTGGGATGTCCAGGTAGAATGGCAAGTTTATGTTTAACATTTTCAAGAAATTGCCAAACTGTTCTCCAACACGGCTACACCATTTTACATTCCCACAGCAATGAATGAGGGTTTAAGTTTCTCCGCATCCTTGCCAACATTTGGTATTTTCTATTTTTTGGATTTTAGCTGTTCTAGCAGGTTCATCGTGGCACCTCATCGTGGTTTTAATCTGCATTTTCCCGACAACTAGAGACATTGAGCATCTTTTCATATATCCATTAGCTGTCCATGCACCTTCTTTGGTGAAATGTCTATTAAAATATTTTGCTCACTTTAAAATTAGGTTGTACATCTTCCTACTGAGTTGTAAGGTTTACTTTACTTTTTTAAATTAAAAACTTGGATAGGATTTTAATTTTGTAAGTCTAATTTAACATTTTTTTTTTAACTTCTTAAAATTTATTTCTGAGAGAGAGAGAGAGACAGCATGAGAAGGGGAGGATCAGAGAGAGGGAGACACAGAATCTGAAACGGGCTCCAGGCTCTGAGCTAGCTGTCAGCACAGAGCGCGATGCGGGGCTCGAACCCACGAACTGTGAGATCATGACCTGAGCTGAAGTCGGACGCTTAACTGACTGAGCCACCCAGGCGCCCCTGCAAGTCCAATTTTAAAAGTAAGCAGTTGGATAAGATGGTTTATACTCGTGGTATTCATATATTTGAAGTCCTTGCTCACACTTAGTGTCCTGAGGCCTTTGAAGTCCTTACTCCTGCACAGTGTCTTGAGAAGGGAAGACAGGCATCCTTCATTTTTAGAAGAGGATATCCCAGAGAAGAAAAGTGCGGGGTTCAGTTTACCCAGTTTATTGGAGGTAAAGCCAGAATCTGGAGCGTGGCCCCACTAGAGATTGGGGAACCAAGTGGAAGCTTTTCTCTCTCCCTGGGGCCCAGGCTGGGGCCTGGTATTGTCCCAAGGCTTGCCAGGAAGCAGCACTGATGTGGACCTTGGACCCAGGCCTTGGACCTATGTTTGGTAGAAGGGTGCGCTTGTTTGCCAGGTTGAAAGCCAGGTGCCCAGGTGCCCGGAGATGATGGTCAGAGGGTCCTGTTGGCTTTGGCTTGGTTTCCCAGCCTTCGGGCAGCTGAATTTCACAGGTGGCTCTCCTGGCGGCCGGGCACTTTGTCTTTTCTCACTTCATAAAGATTTCCATCGAGGGCGTCCATTGTGGCAGCGCAGCTGTATCTCCTCACCCTTGGTGACCCTACCCTGCAGGAAGATCCACTCCCTGCACGTGGCTTCATGCGATGTGGGCTCTGGGCCTGCATCTGGGCAATCGCGGAGGTCCTTGGCCTGCAGAAGTGCAGAACTTCCCCCCCGGGAGACTGGAAACACTCCTTCCTTTCTTTGAACAACAGACCTCTGCTGATTGCTACACCAGATAGGCAGTCCCAGACTCTCATCTGGATGATGGGAGAAATAAGCAGAATGTTTTCTCTTACCCTGCTCTGGAGTTACAGGTCTTGGAACATGGGAGGATTTTAGTTGAATATTAAAATACTGCATGAGCCACTTTTCCCTTGGGCTCTCACCGTTGTCCCTCTGGGAATGCTTGATTTCTCACTTTCACTATGTTGCCCTTAAGACTTCTAAAGCGAAGCCACCCAGTGTGGAGAGGCTGAGCACTCCGTGCTAGGCTATTTAGACTGTGAACTCTGCATCCGGCAGGAGCAACCAAATGTGCATTGCAGCTGCCAAAAGACTCCATTCAGTGGCTCATTGAATTCAATGGAAAGAGGTGTTAATGGAGTCAGGGGAAGTGATGCTATTTAAAAAAGTGACATTGTGTGGTTCTGCTCCGTGTTTATTCTCCCTCAATGACTTCCAGATCAAACTTACACAGTTTTACATCAAAAGATGCCTGTTCTGGACTCCAGTTTGAGGCAAATCAGATATCCAGCGAGTTAACTCCTCTCCACCCTGCTATATCTCATTCCTTGGGATGATTGTCACATAGTTGGGGATTGCCTTGGCCCCTGTGGGAGGCGGGTCTCGGTATCAGCACAGGGTCAGGGTCAGGTGTCACACAGCTGTCCGATTGCTGGCTTCAGCCTGCAGCCACAATTAGGGACTCTATAGCTCTCCAGTCTTAAGATCCCAAGAATGGGGTATTGGTGCAAGAAAAGGATCAGAACTCTGTGTTCTTCCTCCCTCCCTGATAAGATGCAGGGAAGTCGGCCAAAGGTCTTAGGAGCTCAAAATGGTGGGGGGTTGTTATTATGGGTGATCTGACTGGCGTCGCAGAGACTATCTGAGTACTTGCATTCTCCATAGTTAATGAAATAGGTGAAGGGGATTAAAAGGTACAACCTCCCGGTTATAAAATGAATAAGATATGGGGATGTAAGGTACAGCATAGGGAATATAGTCAATAATAGTGTAGCGACAGATGTAACTAGCCTTACTGTAAGCTGGAGGCCTGAAACTAATACAATACTGTGTGTTAATTATTCTTCTGCTAAAATAAGTAAACGAAAGTTATAGTAACCAAAAACTTAAAAACAAAAGCCATTGGCAAAACAAACAAGCGAATATAAACAAATGGTGATTGAATAACATGACAACAAAATAGTTAATGCTTGGAGAATAGAGTGTTCGGTTATAAAAGATTTCTGGAGGATGGTGTAATCATCACACTGCCTGAGACCATGGGGTTCTTCTCCCTCCCCCCACCCCCCACCCAGGGAAGAACACAGAGAAATCTCTCAACTGTGCATTCTCAATGGGGGCTGAGATACCAAGCAGGCGAAAATGGATTGGGGGCGATGGGGGGAAAAAGGACTCTTGCTCTTTTTATACAGAAAGCACAGATATACATATACTATATCAACAGATATACAGTGTACCTGTGTTATTAATAGTTCATTAGGTAGGTGATTTGGAAAAAAAAAAAGTCTAAAAATGCTCTTTAGGTGGGCAATAGTGAAAAACAGTGGAGAGACACTGAGACACTGCCCAACACTAAGGTTTTGGGGATCTTGATGAAAATAACTCAGAGGCCCGAAAGGTGGGTAAAGTCTACAGTCACTCCTAACCTGCAGAGTTTCTCGCCCTGCAGGGAGCTGCCAACATTGCTGGAATGATGTGGATTACGGCTTTGTTACCTGGAACTTCCTGCTCCCATCACCTATGGTAGAAATTTCAAAGCAAATCCACGGTGCAGTTTCCCCCATTCCCTTCTATTTTGTTTGCCGTGTCCCCGCTCCAATTCACTGGGAATTGGAGAGCATGCTGTTTTACAGTTAAAAATGTTCTAAGGCTTCCTGATTCTCTTCACTTTGGCATACTGGAGAGAGGATGGGCCTTCCTGCCTTCTCTTCCCTTTTAGGTGAGAATAGAGAAATAGCTAGGTGTTCAAGAGGGAATAGCGCCTCATGAATACCTCATGTTTTCCTTAAGCTCTTCAATGAGGGCCACTAGGTACTATGCTGGTACCTTTCATAAGAGGGCAGGAAGGAACTAGGGACACCAGAATTTGATGCCATCAAGTATACTCACCTTATCCTAACCTGTGTGGCCAAAACCCAGGGTTTCTGGGGGAAGATGGCTGCTCCCCACCTCAGCTTTTCTGTGGGGAAGAGCAGGGCTGACCATGCTGGTACATGCAGGTTAATGAGGAAGGGTCCTCCAAAGTCATGACAGTTGAGCTCCCTTTTGTCCCTCCCCTGGGATGGTGAACACACACCTGGGTTTGTCTTACTTGTGGTGTCTCTCTGTGGTTCTTTTTTTCCTTCCTGTTCGTCCTTCCTTCCTTCCTTCCTTCCTTCCTTCCTTNGTTCTTTTTTTCCTTCCTGTTCCTCCTTCCTTCCTTCCTTCCTTCCTTCCTTCCTTCCTTCCTTCCTTCCTTCTTTCCTTCCTTCCTTCCTTCCTTCCCTTCCTTTCTCTTTGGTCTCTTCACTGGGACTTGGCCGGGCCATGTGCAAACCCCAACCATTCAACAGTGCTGGAGAGTAGATAGTATTTACCTCAATAATGGTAGTCTCTTTTCGATTCTTTTTAACCCTGAATTCAGATGACGGGTCTAAGCCGACACCCACGATGGAGACGCAGCCAGTATTCGATGGAGATGGTAAGCTCTTGTGTTACTTACAACTCGTATTCTCTCACCCGTCTTTAGATTTGGGGAACATCTTTTCTTTGGATATTTGTGTAAGCTTTATTATTAGTTTTTTCTTTTTTAATTTCAATTTTTCCCAGTTTAGTCTGGGTTGTTTTAACCTTTTAAAAAATGCAAATCCTCCCAGGAACTGGTACACTCTCTACTTCTGGAAAGGCCCTCTGTTCCAGCCAGGCTTCCTGCCTGGCTGCTGATGTCCAACAATAACACAGCCTGGATGGACCCTTTGGGCTGCCAAGACCGAGGAGCCATGACTGAGAAAGACAGGCGAGCACTGTCCCTTCAGTAGATGCACTGACACTTGCAAGTTCCTTCTCTGTGCCCAGCATTGTGCTGGGCCTGTGGAGGACAAAGGAGGATTGGATGAGCTGAAGACTTTGGTCTCAAGACAATGGCAACTATCGGAGAATTTGATGTGTTCAATTACATGGTCTCAGTTTTTATCATAATGGACATTTATGGGAGAAAGAGATCACCATGGTCTAGGGAAAGACTATGTGAAGAGATGGAACGTGCGCTGGATCTTGACAGGGGAAGGGAAGAATCAGGGCATTGTAGTTGGGGTACTGGTATGGACGGAGGAGAGAATATGGTAGGGATGGGGTATTGTAGGGAAGTAGAGGGAAGAGATTGGTTCGTGGACCTGGTTTAGCTAAGGTGAACCTTGACAGCTGAGTCAAGGCATTTGCAAGAGGAGAATTCTAGGGCAAGAGAAATAGTGTGGGTTGTAGCAAGATAGAGGCTGGATGTCCCTGGAGGTATGAGGAATGGACAGGAGGGGCATGGAGTGCTGAAGGCTGGCCTCTATTTGAGCTTGGGCTGCTCCTGGCCTACATTCTTCAGGGTGCTTTGCTATGTACACAGGTTCCTGTGAAGAGGAGCAGGAAGCTTGATGGAATGCAATTTCTAGAAAGCCTGACAATGAGGTTTGACTCTCAGTGCAACATGCAGCAACCTCTGAGCAGCTTTCAGCTGAGACTGTCTAAGCCTAAATCACAGTACTGGACAGAGAGACAGGATTTAAAAGAAATGATGCCATTGGTTGGTACTATGGTTCAGGATGTCTCTAGCACAGGCTCAGCTCTAGATAGGATTGAAGTGTGAGCTCACCTGTACAACTGGTCACTTAGTGGAACATGTATGTGTTCATGCCTAGAAATTCAGATGTTTCTGTGATCCACAAATCTCCTGGATTATTTGCAGGTCTGGGATCCCGGGGAATCAGAAGGGAGGTGGAGACCATGTCACCTTGGGAGATTGCCCCAGCAATCCCGCTGAAGATTTCTTAACTCTAAAGTTGATCAGGGTTCTCCTGATGCCCATACCACTTTGTCCACTGGGTGACCCAGGCCCTGAAGGGGCTAGAGGTTCCCCCAAGCTCTCTGGATGGAGGGATTCAGCCTCCGTTCAGTGAGAAACCATTAGGAAGGGTATTGGCGCACACATCACTTTCCTTCCCATGTGGAACAGAGTCTCAGCAAGCTGAAATCTGTTGTGGCTCAGCCATTTCCTCCAAAATGGTCTCTGTGGTTTGTTTGGCATTCGTTTGTTGATTTATCCCCTTTAAATCTTCTTCCAGGGAAGCAGCTGAGAGAGACTTGGCTTGGCCCATGCTCCTCACCTCCTGGGATAATATTTTTATTCCTGGATGGAGCGGCTCAGCGCCTCTGGACTTAGACCACTCTGCCTCTGAGCACAGGAGGTCCTGGTTGGCTCCTGTGAGCTGGCGGGTAGAGGAGCTTCCTTAGTGAGAAGGGAGAGGGCATTGGGACAAAGCGGATGTGGAATGAGGGAGAAAGCTCCAACCTTGATGCCTCAGGCTTCAGAAAAGGCTCCTGAAGTCTGGGGGCTCCACTACAAGTTATCTATCCCCTTTGCCTAGACTGTGTTTTCTCCCTTCTTCTTCTTTTCTTTGCTTTTTTTCAGAAATTACGGCCCCCACTCTATGGATTAAGCACTTGGTAATCAAGGACTCCAAGCTGAACAACACCAATGTAAGAAATTCAGGTAAATAATCAGCCTGGGATTATATACGTGCCTGATTTGCCCTTGATTGCCCTGTGGTGTGGGCTTGGGCAAGTCATTTAACACTGTCTTGTCTTCAACTTCTATAGCTGCAAAATGAGATTAGATGAGTTAATCCCGTCCAACTTTAATTTTCTTCAATTAGTATCTCAGGGATCATCTTTCATGACTATTTGATCCGTTTAGCAAAAAATCTTTTGACTGCATGCCTTAATACTTTTAAGTGGCTCTTTATATGCCATGCACAGAATTTTTTTTTTTACAAATAGTTTATTGTCAAATTAGTTTCCACATAACACTCAGTGCTCATCCCCACAGGTGTCCTCCTCCATGCCCATCCCCCCCCCAACATCCATCAGTCCTCAGTTTTTGTCAGCATTCAAGAGTCTCTCATGGTTTGCCTCTCTCCCTTTCCCCCACCATTTCCGCCCTTCTTCTCCCCCTTGTTCCTCCGTCAAGTTCCTCCTAATCCTCCTATACGTGCAAACATATGATATTTGTCCTTCTCTGCCTGACTTTTTCGCTCAGCATAACACCCTCAAGGTCCATCCATGTTCCTACACATGGCCAGATTTCATTGTTTCTCATTGCCATGTAGTATTCCATGGTATAGATAAACCACATCTTCTTGATCCATTCATCTGTTGATGGACACTTAGGCTCTTTCCATGTTTTAGCTATTGTGGAGAGTGCTGCTATGAACATTGGGGTACATGTGCTCCTATGCATCAGCATTTCTGTATCCCTTGGGTAAATTCCTAGCAGGCCATGCACAGAATTTTAAAAAGTGGCCTGGCATGGAAACGTTGGACCTCAAGCCATAAGAGACTTGCCTTGTGTGTGTCTTTTAAGGCTTCAAACTAGCTGCTTGCAGTCATGTATTTTCTGATCTGATCTTTTGAGGGTCAAATTTCAGTGCTGGCTGAACCCCTGTGGAAAGGTGATAACTCTTGAAGGGTGATCAGATTTGTAGGACTCACTTGTAGAGCTCACTGATAATCAGTGAAGACCAAAGTCAATAAAGTTCACTTACCATCACTAAAGACCAGAAGTCCACCAACAGGAAAATATATTAGCAAACCCAGTCTGTATCTCTGCCATGGGGAAATCATCCTTCTTTTATTTAGCCTAAAACCAAATCACGAGAAATGCCCCTCTGCATAATTTATGCCTGGTTGGTGAATTTCATTTCGGCCATATAATTTTTTTCCTTATGGACATCAAGGTCTGTAATCAAAAGATACATCCCCTAGAACTGATGGGCAGAGTTTTATATGACCATTAATTAATGAATGGGCTGTCATTGGCCGCCTTTAGATTTATCCGTATGCCAGCTTTGCCCTAAAGGTGGTAGTGTGAGAATCTGAATGCATGAAGTGAGTTAGCCCATGAGGTGGAGCCACACAGCATTGGTTGATTTTCTCTGTGATTTAGGCTGTTCAGTACCTCTGCATGTGTCTGGTTCCCTGTTTTTTAAAAGCTGGAGGTATGGGATGGTGAGGTGGGAAGACCATGTTTCCTCTGCTCCGGAGGCTTTGACACAATTGTGCCATGGTTAAAGCATAGGCGTTGGAATTGGCAAAACCTGCATTCACTTCCCGGCTCCACCACTTACTGAGTGACCCAGTCAAGGCACATAATCCCCTCTGAGCCTCAGTTCTCATCTGGGATTATGATCTTTCCCTCAGGGGATTGTGGTTAAAGGTTAGCTGAGTTACTGTCTATGTGGAACTTAACCAGTGCCTGGCTAAAGAGTAAGTGCATATCTCTGTTATTCTCATCATTATGGAAGGAAAATGGAAATATTAATGATATTGCTCACCATGAGAATCCCTCAACCAGGAAAGAATTTGTGATTGTCATTGTGAGCAAAAGCTTCTTTGCAGCAACTTTTCCCACCTCCCCTCTTGCTGTCAAAGAAATGGTACCTGGCTGGAAGGGACATCTTCAGGCACCCCCTCCCCATTCCCTGAACCCCTAGCAGGTCTGCAAAGCCCCAGGATGAAGCTTAGTTCTTATTTTGGGACTAGGTGGAAGATGTGAGGGTCAGCGCTCTCTGCAATCCTACAGCACTGTTTGCCTGGAACACTCATTTGTCTCAAGGAATTGCTTCTTTTCCATCCACCAGAGGTTAATTTCTCTACCTAGGCTATAAACTCTGTGAGGGCAAGGGCTTTATTGCCTATCTATTATGTCCATTATAGAATCTAGCTCACTGTGTTTGCTCTGAGAGAGGATGGAGGAGAAAAGACCATCCTCATCATTCTCATCGTCATCATCATCATCATCATCATCATCATCAAAATCAGAACCATCCTGTCAGGTCCTGTAGAACTTGACATGTGTTATTTCATTTGAGCTTCCCCACGACACGATAAGTATTGTTATTGTCTCCATCTGGGACAGATGAAGAGTTGGAGGGTAAGAGAGAGGAAGTCACTTATCCCGGGTCCCAGCTAGTAAGAGGTGGGGCTGGGGGAAAGGATTTATCTTTGCAGATAGAGTGCTGATCTTCTTGGACTGTTTTCTCTGAGTCAGGCAAAGTGGTGATGAGAAGTTATTTGATGTTTGCTTCCACTCAAGTTCTCTGCTTTTCATTCCTACTTGCCCTGTATAGTTTCCAATTGGTTGAGTAATGGGTCTTATTGAGAAATGGTTTCCAGGCGGGAATAACCACCTTCCTTCTGTTGGAGTGACTCAGCCACCTTCATTTTCCCTTTGTTGTCCCCAGTTCTGTTGGAAGGTTCGTGTATAGAACAGGATAGTTCAGGGAGAGCCAGCACTTCCCTGGGAGAACTTGAGACCAGTGATAATTATCCGAGATTGATACCTGAGGCATTTTCTAATAAACTGAGGACCTTCTCCATCATAACCAAGTGGGAATACTGACTAACTACCTGTTGATCCTTTTGATGTAATTATGTGTAAAAGACATGATGTCACAAAGGCATATAGGCAGGAATTGACAAATGGCTGTCTGCCTGATCATACAAATAAAGTTTTATTGCAACACAGCCACCCCCATTTATTTACATATTGTCTATGGCTGTTTTTGTGCTGTGACAGTAGAATTGAATAGTTGTGACAAAGACTGTCTGGCCTGCAAGACCTAAAATGGTTACCATCTGACACTTTCTGGAAAGTAGTTTGCTGGCCCTTGGCATATGGGAATGAAATAGAAGCATTTGGATGGGAATGTGTGCATGGGAGTGTCCTCTTTGTGGTTTTTGGCCCCTCTCATAGACCAGGCAGAGGTAGGGGCCATCCCTCCTGAGATGTTTCCCAACGTGCTCAGGGAAGCCTGACTCAGCCCAGGAGCTCTGGGCAGCTCAC
>NW_027530512.1:357751-364187 GCF_008692635.1 Crocuta crocuta | reverse complement strand
GAACCTTTGCCAAGCGTTAACATTCTGTTCTGGTGCACGCTTTCACAAATGGGAGGTCTGGCTTTTGCAGGCAAGGGTAGGGGATCATTTGTATATAGAAGTGGCAAGCCATGTAATGGCAACGGCATGGGCTTTGGTATCAGACAAACCCATTGACCTGGCTTCCAGTGCTAGCTTCCCATGAGAGCTAAGTGACCTTGAGAAAGTTCATATGTGAAACAGAGTTATTAGTGCCTTGCAGGGTTTTTCTGAAGATTCAACAATATATGAAATGCCTAACACATAGTAGGTGTGTCATAAAGGATTTAAAAAATAATGGCTACGCCACCTTCGTGCTGTCTCATTTGGTTTGATGAGAAGTCAGATCTACTTTAATGGTAACTCATGTCTGGGCTGCTGGCTCTGCTATGGACGGGAGCCTCTGGGTCAAGCCCCCGGGGCAGGTTTCCCAAGTGAGTTTGCCAGAAGATTCTGGGTTAGCTGAGCTTCAGCCCCCCACCTCTGTGGAGGGTGAAGTGGGCCTCAGAAGCTGGTCTAGGTGAGAGCTCTTCCCACTCACTCTCAGAGGCAAGGAGGCCATCCCAGTTCCTTCTACACCCCAAACATCCGTCTTTCACACTCAGACCCTGTGACGCCAGGTTTGTTTTCTGGCCTGGGGACTGTTGATGTTGGAAAGGCTCCACTGGGCAGCTGAAGCTCTGCAATAACATGACACACACGCCTGCAGACTTATCCTGTCTCCTTCTCTCCTCCTGGAGGTGTCGATCCTTGTTTTCAAGGCTTTGTCTTGTGTTCACCGTGATTAGTGTCGCCTTCTGGGTACTTGGCAGTCTCGGCCTTGACGGGTTTGCCTCTTTGGCCTTCTCTCTCGGATTCTTGTCTCCAGCACACCAGGAGCTCTCCTGCATTCAGGAAGACGACATACCTGGCTAGCCGACACCCTAGAACCCGAGAGCAGGCGTCTTCCCACAGATGAGTGTTGGCCAGAGACTGTGTTCTGCTTTTGTAAGAAACTATGAACTCTTGGGAAGTTTTTGGTATCAGAGGCTAGCTATCTAGGCATTTCTTTTTTTTTTTTAATCAATATTTTTTTTTACTTTTTAAATGTTTTTATTTATTTGAGAGAGAGAGAGAGAGAGAGAGAGAGCATGAGCAGGGGAGGGTCAGAGAGAGACGGAGATACAGAATCTGAAGACAGGCTCCAGGCTCTGAGCTGGCTGTCAGCACAGAGCCCGACATGGGGCTCAAACCCACAAACCATGAGATCGTGACCTGAGCTGAAGTCGGATGCTTAACTGACTGAGCCACCCAGGCGCCCCAACCAAGGCATTTCTTAATATAACTACAACTTAAAAAAATCTTTTTAGTCAGCTGCATTTTATAGAAAAGAGCAGAGATTAAAGAAATGACAAAAACTAGGCTGTCTCATTCTCTGTCCCTATCATACCCCAGATTACCCCAGATCCCACAGCTTCTAATTTTACTGTGTGCAGACACTCTGCTACAGCTGTGATTTACAAATGTCTCTTTCTTTCTCTTTCTTTCTTTCTTTCTTTCTTTCTTTCTTTCTTTCTTTCTTTCTTTCTTTCTTTCTCTCTCTCTCTCTCTCTCTCTCTCTCTCTCTCTCTTCCTCTGTGACAAAATTCTGTGCTCTCTGGCCTGGGAAAATACTCTTGGGAAATATGGTCATGTGAGCCTTCAGTCTTCTCCTGGAGCAGCATAGCAATGTCCTCAAGTCACATGGGCCCTTTCCCTCTGCCCCCCACGTGGCTAACTCTTGGGGCCACTGGTGGAGTCCTTTGACTTCCCTTCTTCCTTATCTGTCACTTTCTTTCCTTTATTGCCACCTTTCCTAGTTAATGTCTTTCCTGATCTCACCTGGGATTTCCAGAAGGCCCAGAACCTGGCGCTGTGGGTGAAATCCAGGACTCATTTTTCCTCCCTTGCCTCTTTGTCCGGCACACAGCTTCCTTCTGGGTGTCCCCAAAGGCAGCGGCTCGTAGAACTCTTGTAAGTTTTACCATGAAAACAACCCCGTCTCCTCATACATGGGAGTATTTGCCGACCTCACCATGCACGTCGCAGGTAAGCTGTTGGCAGCATCCAGGCCCTTACCTGCCCTCGGTGGCAGAACATTGCTTCTCTGGGCCTGCTGTGGGCCCCTGGCTGCATTTTGGATTGCTCCTTCCTCGCCAGAGAAGCTCCTGCCGGGACAGCTGCTATGACTGGGACGCAGGGTCACAGCGGCAATTGCGCCTCCTGGCCGGATCCCCCAACCTCCAAACCAGCGCGCTTGGCCTGCCCAGAAACCACGGGGGTGATGTAATGACCTGAGGCCTGGAAAAATAAACAGCTCTCAGGGAAACCAGCGGTAGCCGTTGTGAGCAAATACCCCACAGCCACCTGGAACCTCGCACATGACGCGATTGGAAGGAAGAATGAGTAATCCACTAACGTTAGCAGCCGAGGACGGGTCTGGGCTTGTGAGCATTTAAAATATCTATATAAAAACAAATCCTTGATGTTTATTTCTGTAACTGGCCTCCTGGACGTCTGCCCGTCTATCTTCTGCAGGTGTCTTGGCCAGTCATGGCCAGTAGAAGGGAGCCGGGGACAGGGCAGGGTGGTCAACCCTCTGGCTCTCTCCATGGCAACAAAGGCCTTTCTCAAGTTTTCCCTTTGCAGAGAGGAGCCCCAAACACGTCTGCAGGCCCCAGAGAGCCCAGCCCCACAGTACATTATTGCCTCAATTTCAAATTAGTTGTCTTCCTGCCTCACCCCACCACATCTGCTTCAGACAGAGGGGTATGGGGTGGGATGGATGAGGCGGGAGTATGATCGGCATCTGGGACTTGCTGGAACAGCAAAAGATTTTTCTGTAGGTGAGTTTGTATGCTCTTTGGTGTTGATGGCAAAACCATGTACCCCAGCGTTTTCCTTTTGGCCTCTGCTACCAAAAACCTGAAACCAGAGGCCCTGCTGAGGGATTGTAATTGGCTCCTTCCAGTCTACTAGAAGTCAACGACCATCTCTGCTCTTTCTGAGGATCCTCGTTCTGTGTTTATTTGTAAGGTGGCTTGGGAAGAAGGCAGGGTACGTATCTTATAAACACACTCATGCATTCGTGTCTTGGGAGATGAAGAGTGATGTTATGATACTTTATTCGACAAATTGAAAGCTGTCTCTTCCATCACCACTCCCCAGCCCCGGCGTGGACTCCCTCCTTCCTTCTCGCCTGAAGTTTGATTTGCTAGCTCTTGCCCTTGAAGGACAGAGCTTGTCAGATCAAGGTCAGTGAAGTTACTGAGCGAAACTAGAAAGGCGACAGCTTGCCACTTCTCAGTACGTGTCATTGCAAACCACTGGGAAACATTTCACATTCTTTCTGGTGGAAGGGTCATATGAGCTCACTTCATGGCAGGAGGCAGCAGAGATGGAGCTTTTTCTAAAATTTGAGGGGATATGAGTCAGTGATGCTTTGGGGGAAAAGTTTTTTTTTTTTTTTTTTAAAGCGCCTATATGCTATATTGGGACAATCCGTCCTCGAAGAAATATCTTCTGTAGAATTTATATCTTGTTTTCCTCCACGCCTCAGTTTCTTCTGCGTGGGAAGGCAGAGGTCAGTGCTTCTGACAATGGTGAACCGTTCCTGGCCATTTTGGGTTCCACAGAGAAAAATTATTTAGCCAGGCTGGTTGGTTTGTAATTTTCCCTTACATGTCCTCACCCACGACATTGCATCCCAGCAACCCGCCCTATTTTGTTTACAGAGCCTACTGCAAATGCCCGTGTGAGTGGGTGCCCTCAGCCACCGCTGGGTGTGTGGGACAGGCACAGTTACTTCCGTTCTGGAGATGGGGCTTCTGAGCCGCAGCAGATCAGGCCACACGGTGTCACCCTCAGGGGGTCGAGGGGTGCAAAGGAGAACCCGAGAGCCCCAGCAGCCATGCCCCTCACTTCACCCCTTCCTTGGGTTTCACTGGGGCATGGGAGGCTGAGTGTGGATCAGGTCGCTGAGCTGTGGGGACCCAGACCCAATGCTGCCTGATTGTAAGATTGTGGGAGAGAGAGCGTATCATCTAGTACCATTGCTTCGTTTTTATTTATTTATTTACTTTAATGTTTATTTTTGAGAGAGAGAGAGAGACAGAGTGTGAGTAGGGGAGGGGCAGAGAGAGAGGGAGACACAGAATCTGAAACAGGCTCCAGGCTCCGAGCTGTCAGCACAGAGCCCGACACAGGGCTTGAACTCACGAACCGTGAGATCATGACCTGAGCCAAAGTCAGACGCTTAACTGACTGAGCCCCCCAGGCACCCCATCCACTGCTTCATATTAAACGACAAAAAAGAGTCCAGGCTGTTAAGGGTCTCATTCAGGGTCACAGGCCCATCAACAACTGCTGTGTGTCAGGGCCTCTACCTGGTGTGAAGGGGAAGAAATACAAAGAGTGTAAGGAAGGAGCCAACTGTCGGGCAATGGGGTGCCGGAGGGAGGGGGCAGTGGTGCTGTCCACTCCAGTGGAGAGAAACGTTCAATCACTGATACTGTTTTGAGTTGCTGGCATGGTGATCATAAAAAGTAGACTGATTCTTAGTTATATGATTATTTTTTTTTAGTTTGCCGCCAACCAGCACGCCCCTTTATTACCTGCATTGGAGCAGACTGTGGCCACTACCCAGCCTTGACCCATCCCTCAAGTCCAACTGCAGAGACTAGTTATTCACGAGGATGGGTCAGGAAGCCCAGGTTCAGTCCACATTCATTGGGGACACGGCCACCTTATACCGGCTAAGACCTTAGACCATTTATCAACGGACTCTGGGGCCGGGTGAAATGCTTGCCATATGCTCTTTCATCAGATCCTCACAGTGACCCTGTGAGGTTGCTCTCATTATCCTACTTTCACAGGTAAGGAACCTGGGACTTGGGGAGCTGAAGGAAACTGCCCAAAGGCACAGAGCTAACACATGGTAGGGGCCGGCCAGTCCATCTCACCCCAGAGCCCGTGGCCTTGGCCACCGTGCTGCATTGCGTCTGTTCCAGCCATTGTTGACTTCCATGAAATGGCGACAGAGCCTCCTTCCATGTGCCAGGCCCTGGGTGAAGTCTGCAAGATGGACGTTCTAGGTCCTTGCTTGTGTTTTCAGCCTTGCCATGAAGCCCAAGTGTCCCCACACTGGCTCCTCTGACAGCCCTGCGTTCCCTCTGGCATTTAGGAACAGCCGTCCCACAGGATTGATGCCATCCTCACTTCTAACGGGCCAGAGCCCAAGAGTGTCTCTTGGCCAGTGAGTCCCTCAGAAGGAGTGCTCTCCTCCAGAGAAGGGGTCCAAAGTCCCTCTGTAGGTTAAGACTGAGTGATGGCGTCATTTTCACTTCCTTTGGCTGCCCACTTCGTGGGGAAAAGGGCCTTTAGATTAAAGAGGTGGGGGCACCCCTTCCGGTGGAAGAGGTGACTGTTGTCAATCTGGGCATATTCGGTTTCTGTTCTCCCCACCCCCACCTGTCCTTGATACACACCTGAGCACAGTTTCAGGGGGTTGACCTCATTCTGTTTGTGAGTCTGCCTCTTCCCAGCAAGGCCTCTCCTCTGGGCCCGCCCTTTTCTAGGGCTCTCTTCCGTCATCCTCTGTTCTGAAGGGAGCCCTGGGCGTTGGTTCTGTGCATCCCCCTCCCCTCCAGGGGGTGCTGGGGTCCCTGGATGACTCAGACTCAGGAACTGGCGATGACCACGTGGCAGGTCAGTGCGGGGTGTGATGGAAGGGGCCGCGGCAGAAGGGTGGAGCCAGCCCAGCACACGATGCTTAGAAGAATGGTCCCCCGGGGGGGCCACTCGGCCCCTCCTGTGAAAAAGTGCAACGTCTACAAGTAAGGAAAATAACCTCTTCACATAGTTGGCTTGAAACCATAGGTGCTGAAACCCTGTGTGGCTGAGTCAACAAAACAGGGCCCGCTCCGTGACGTTCCATAAATCTCTCCTGAAGAGTGTGGGCTCCGGCGTCAACTTCTCCCCCGGAGACCGCATCTCCGGCCCTTCGCGGCCAGGAAGGTCAGAGCCTTGGGACCTGGTCCCACCGGCCCCTCCTCTCGCGTCTGCGGTCCCCTCCTGGGCTGCGCACGCGACTCCCACCAGAACACTGACTCAGAGAGGCCTGAGGCAGGAGCCACGCGATTTCTTCCGCCTCTGGAATTTCATGTTGTGATTTAGGAGAGGTTGTTTTTCACAGCACGGTTTGTTATTTTGGGTTATCGTTCAGCATTTCATTCATTTTTTGATAAGAGGCTAGGTGGGCGTGCGGTATTTGAAGGGGTTTCAGGATAATTGCAGGCGACACCACGCTCGTGTTTTCCTTAGTGTTCTTGGCCTGGTGGGCCGGTTCCTTTCACAGTGGAGCGTAAATCAGTCCCTCTCACTTTCCAGGCAGCTAACCTTT
>NW_027530512.1:333985-357692 GCF_008692635.1 Crocuta crocuta | reverse complement strand
AGAAAAGACAGTGCTTGATAGTCTGAGGGTTGAGTGTAGCGTTTTCCAAGATGAGTCAAGGGGACAGGCATTCTTGTCTCAGCCTCTGTGGTCTCATCCCCACCGTTTGGCATTTACTCAACAATGGGTGGCCCGGGATCTGAAATGGAACAGAATTCTGTGGCTGGAGGGTGCATAGCCGGGATTCCAGAGGTGCATGGGTTCCTGGACTCAGTCCTCTTTATGTGTCCTTTAAATGGAGACGCCAGGCTCTGCTATGAAGAGGGAGCTGGGGGCCGGGAGTGGGGGAGGGGAAGGGGGAGAAAGGCTGCCGTTGAGGCCTCGCTCTCGGGACTCTACGGTGAAGGCGAGTCACAGCCCCAAGGGTGAGAGGGCTGTGCGAGGGATCCTGGGTTCTAGACTCAGCACAGGGACACTGCACTTGAGCCTGGGGCCCTCAGGGAAAGTTCCAGGAATGGAAGAAGTCCAGGGTTGAGGCTAGGTTAAGATCTCAGGACTAGTTATCCCTTCTTGCTATGTCTTCCAGGACTTTTCTGACCTCTCCGTAGCCCGGCATGGAGCCAACACACGCCCAGTACCAGACAGTGGGAGAGAGTGTGTCCACGAAGGCCCCTGACCTCCTCTGTATCCCCTCTGGGACCCTCACCTCAGGGGTCACTCAGGATGCCACGTTAGGTCCGAGACTCTAGGAGCACCATCCTCTCCCAGGACACTGCCCTCCGTCTCGTCAGCCTCCCACTTCCTTTTCTCTCATGTCAGCAGCCCTCGGTCAGGATGGCCTGAGCAGCTGCCCTTAATTAGCAACTGTGCCTCCCCTGGGAGGAGGGCTTCTGGTTCTTTCTCCAGGAATACTGCATCCTTCATCAAGGCATCTTCCCTGTGCACATTTCTCTCTTTAAAAAAAATTTTTTTTTAACATTTATTTTTGAGAGGTAGAGAGAGAGAGAGCAGGAGCAGGGCAGGGTCAGAGAGAGGAGACACAGAATCCAAAGCAGGCTCCAGGCTCTGAGCTGTCAGCACAGAGCCTGACACGGGGCTCGAACCTCATGAACTGTGAGATCATGCCTGAGCTGAAGTCAGACGCTTAACTGACTGAGCCACCCAGGCGCCCCACCCGGTGCACATTTCTGTGGCTCTTCTCGGTACTTCTGTGTGTGGTTTTCTGTAAGACTGGGTTTTTTTTCTTGCGCTTGTTTTTCACATGGACCTCATGATAGTTCATTTTGTACATGAACTTGACTAGGCTGCATTGCCCAGTTTCTACACTAGTAGACTAGTTTCTACACTAGTGTAGATGTTATTGCTTCTCGGCCTTTCGGCTAAGATCAAGTGTAGTGTAGATGTTGCTGCAAAGGCATTTTTTAGATGAGATTAACATTTGCAATCGGTTGACTTTAAGTACAGCAGATGACCCCCCACCCCCCGCCGTAACATGGGTGGGCCTCACCCAAGCAGTTGAAGGTCTTAAAAGCAGAAACTGAGATTTCCTGAAGAAAGGATTCTGCCTCCAGGCTGTAACATAGAAATCCTGCCCGTGTTTCCAGCCTCCTGACCTGACCTATTGATTTTGGACTCAAGATTATACCATTACTCCTACTTGAGTTTCTAGTCTGCCCGCCTACCCTGCAAATTTCGCACTTACCAGGTCCCCATGTTCGTGTGAGCCAATTCCTTAAAATAAATCTCTCTATATATCTAGATCTGTCTATATATAGACATATATACACACATATATAGATAGGTAGATCTAGATGGAGACAGATCTAGATATCTGGATATGGATGTAGATATAGATGTAGATGTAGGTCTATTATTGGTTCCATTCTCTGTAGGTCCCTGAATGCCACTGACCTGCCTTGACCACTGCCTGCTCCCCACCACCCCCATCATCATGAGGCTCCCCTGCACTTTCTGCAGAGTCCATGCTGTGACTGGCTCACGGATACCTCCTGACCGGGGTTACCCAGGGTCTCGGCTTTTCTGTCTGTTCCTTTCTTCAGCAGTTCCTCTTCTGGAAAGCAGCAACCAGAAAGGCCAGCCCAAGGACCTGAAACTCGAATCTGCTAATGTTTATGTTTGTTGGCCATTTTTTGTTTAAAAAAGAAGAAAGTAACGAAGAAGAAAAGGAAAAAAAGTGATAAGGGAGAAAAAGTTCCCAGGACAAAAGGATAAACTCTGGGCTAAAATCAGGACGGGGGATTAGCCGAGGATTTAGGTGTCCGTGCTCTCCTTTGCTCCTAATTACCACGGGTAACTGAGAAGCATGGGGGCAGGGGCCAGGCGCAGCAGACAGAGCGGGTCTCCGTGCTTATCCTGTCTTGGCGGGACGCGAGGAACCCGAGGAACCCTGCCCTGGGCCTGCAGACAGAGTTTAGGTTTGTCTGGCTCAGCCCTGTCTTTCCCTCTCCCTGTCCTGTCCCCCTCCCGGCCACTCCCTCCCTGCTTCAGGCCTGCTTTGCTGTGGTGTTAGTATACGTGGTGACAGAGAGGGCTGTGTGTTTTCTGGTGACAAGGGCCAGACCGTGTCCTCATTTCTTCCACGGGATACCGCTCTGTTGTATTTCTTCTCTCAGGCAGTCAGAGGCTTGTAAGTGAGGCTCAGAGCACCCATTTCTGGGTGGGGACCTGGCCTCTCCTCTGTAGCTTCTGGGGGGTAGGATTGTGGGGGTGGGGCACGTGAGTGTGTGAGAATGTGTCATGTATGTCCCCTGGACGGCCCTGACTGCTCCTCTGTGCTGCCTATTACACCTTTCAGGTGTCTGCCAATGGACCTGGCCCTTCTCCTCACCATCAGGCCAGACCTTCTGATGTTGTCATCCTTCCCTGAATTTCATCAAGCAGAGACAGAATGTTCTAGAGCAGTGGGTGTTTCCTTCTGGGGAGCTCCCTCTCTGCACCGAGGATCAGGAAGAGACCCTTGAAGTAGACCCTTTGTCTTACAGTACTGCAAGGTGACTTCTTGGTACCCGGGAAGACTGACGAGTTGTGAATTTTAAGGTTCATTTGGGAGGTGACCGAAAAGGGCAGAGGGTACCAGTGGCCCTACGGATGGGGCTGGCTTCTGGGTCCTCAGGTACAGAATGAGTTTATGCCCCCTTGGTACCTACTGATTTGTATACACATGACCTCTAGAAAAAGCACAGAAGGACTGATTGATTGATCTGTCAGTGACTGATCGACTGAAGGGTGAGATGTACTTAGAAACCTACAGATCTAGATGTTCCAGCAACAGATACAGGAATGTTTCTGTGGATCGGCTGCGTGGCTCCTTGACTGGCTCTGTCTTAACGCACTCCTGGACTCATCCGGCTGGAGGGCCCCTGGGGCGGGAGCGGCCGACATGACCAAGGTCACACATCAGGCCTGTTGGTGCTGGCTGTGGCCCGAGCCGCTCCAGTTTTCTTCCACATGCTTTTCATCTTCCAGTGGGCTGGACTAGCTTCCTTACATGGTGGCCTCAGGGCAGCTTCCAGGAAGGTGACAGTTGAAACTGCAAGGCCCCTTAAGGCCTAGGACTGGAAGTCACACACTGTCACCCCTGCCCTGTTCCGTTGGTCAAAGCAAATCAGTCAGCGTGGAGGGGTCTGCACAGGGGCATGGATACAGGGAGGTGCGATTCACTGGAAGCATTTTCTAACTCTCTGCCACACCAAGGAAAAGAAAAATATGGGTTAGAATAAAAATCAGATTAGCGTGTGGCAGTGAGAGACGGTATTGAAGAAGGGTGGAGAACATAGCCCCAGAGCAGCCTCCCTGGCCTGGATCCCAGCTCCGCCACTTCCTGGTTGTGTGACCTTAAGGGAACCACGCAACCAGCCTGTGTTCCTGCGTCCTTCTCTGCTCACTGAGGGTAATAGTGACACCTGTCTTGAGGCTTGTGATGAGTTTGAAGGGCGATAATACAAGTCAAGTGCCCAGTACCAAGCCTGGCCCATGGTAAACACTCATATAGATTGTGAGCTATTAGTATTCATTTTGCTGCTCTGTAATAGCAGGTGCGTGATGAATTTGGCGGTAAGTTTTCAGTTCCAGAGCAAAGAGGCCAAAATCCTTGGGTACAAGATGTGCAGTATGTTTAGGCTGAGAACAATCAGAGGTTCAGAAAAGGCTGTGCTGTGTTAATGTGGTTTTACACACCTAGCTCTGAATGCAGCACATTCAGGGTAGTGTGCAAAGCGACTGGCCTGGAAGAACTTCACACTGAAAATAAATGTATTTTTCTCCCAGAGCAACCGGTGAGAGGCCAGCAACCTCTGTATAAAATTTAGCAAGACACAGGCTTGACTGTCTGAAGCCCTTCACTGGGGTCCCAGCCCACTTCCCTCTGGCCGAGTGCCCTTGGGAAAATGTACAAATCCCTCCAAAGCTCAGCATCTTTGTCTGCAAACTGGGCGTAAAATAAGGGTGCCCACCTCACACCAAAGGAGATCAGGCAAGCAGGGCCCTTTGTCTGTCACCTGGCACGTACTACGCAATGAATATTTGCTTTGACTGTTAGGATAAAGATGGTTTTAAGGGAGATTTTCTCTCTGTTGGAAGATAAATTCTCTGGGTACTCTTCACAAACAGCTATTTTGTTAAAAACCTCTCCAGTCTCTTTCTTTGAGGGGCACCTGGAATTCTCAGGGCCTGTCATAAAGTAATAAGCAAACAAGCAATAAGCCCTACATTCAGCCTTCTCTCTAATTCCATGCTAGCCCCCATTTTTCCAAATTAGCGGGCTTTATCACTTGTATGGTTTTTATTCTCCACACCACTCAGTGCAGCCTCTATGGGGGCTGGTTGGAAACATTTCAGAGCTGCCTTCAAGGGCTTCGGGAAGTCTGCCGACAGCCCCCAAACCACGGGCTCCCCACCTTCCTAGATGGCTTCTCTCCACATTTCTGCAGTTGCAGGCTCCCCGACGGTGNCCCCCACCCCCACCACTCTCCTCTCCCTTTCCTTTTGATTTATGGCTTTAGAATGTTGGCCCGGAGGATCTTAATTTAAAGCCTCTGTCAGAGGTTGTTACACGAACGTGGTGCCAGTGAAAAGCTGCTTTCCTCTGGTTTTTGCTTCTCTGTTGCCTTTCCCGTGCGTGGCATGAAATATGAGGTCGGGAAATAAGGTAACCAGATTGGGGTCGGGGGAGGTATTGAGAAACTCTTGTGTAATCCCTGAAAGAGACCATGGCTCCATCCCAGCCAGGGGCCGAAGTCAAGATTCTGGGTCTTCAAGCCAGCTTTATGCCTACGATAAACCAGTCAGTTTATGTCTCTTACTTAAGCTGCCTCTAGAGGCTGGCCTGGTGGTAGTTCTAATCAGGTTTAGAATCCCTCGTCTAAAGTCTGTCAACTGTTTTAAGCTTCTGTTCCTCCAGCCAAGAAGATCCTGTTTAGTTTATTTTTTGTGTTTATAATATGGAAACAGTAGTATTCTTTTTCATTTTCCAAATTCAGAGTTATATTTTAATAGTGAATGTGCTCTGCCTAGCTGCCTCCTGACCCTTAGATATTTTTATGCCCCTAAGGAAACATCCGCCTCTCCCTGCAATGAGACTCACTGGGCCATTGCTTTTCAACCTTTCTGCTAGGAGTGAAACAAAGAATCTTTTCCGCTGCGGTGTGACTTTTCTCTAAGACCCCGTTGGGCTGCTTTGCGTCTCTGGGCACACCTGCTTTGTTTAAGCATCTGTGCTGCTCATTTGTGGATCGTTAACAGAGCCATTCATTCAGGGGCTTGGCTCCTTTAGACTGGAGTTGCTGTTATTTTGACCATTTGTGCTGTTCAATGAGCAGCATGAATCTCTAAGTTGCTGATACCAACTTCCTGTCTCTAAGAATGGTATCTTAAAATTTTTTTTAATGTTTATTTTTTATTTGAGAGGCAGAGAGTACGTGTGCACACGAGTGAGGGAGGGGCAGAGAGAGAGAATCCCAGGCAGGCTCCATGCCATCAGTGTGGAGCCTGACACGGGCCTTGAACCTGAGAACTGTGAGATTATGACCTGAGCTGATATCGAGAGTTGGTCACCTGAGCAGCTGAGCCGTTCAGGCACCCCTCTCAGAAGGGTGTTTTGATATGATATTTTTATAACACCCTGTGAAAATCCCGTGGAATGCTTAAGACCATTCCTGTCATCTTCAAGAGGAAACTTGTAGAATCGTGTTCATGAAAGAAATAATAAAGTCAACAAATAGGCCAAAGGAGATAATAGTATAGGTTTATGATGTGATCTCTTTTATTGTTAAAAAAAAGCCCCCAAACAACCAAATAGGTGTGTTGCTATGTATTTTCAGGTTGGATGTGCAAAAGAAAAGGTCTAGGAAAGGTAGTGTTTAGCTTTGGTGGGATTATGGGTTTTTCAAAAAAATTTTTAATACCGAGAAAAACCCAATGCTATTTCTTTTTAATATCAAAAGACAAAAGAAAACACAGCAGCAACAACAGAACAGGAAAGGGAAATCGAGCAGGTAGACCGTTGGATGGAATTTTCAGGCCAGTGGCCTTGGGGGCCCTCGGCCCCCACCAGGCCAGGCCTGCGAAGGGGCACCAAGTTTGGCTGTGCGGATGCCCTCTGTGTTGGTGCCCGAGGCTGCGGAGCGCAGACGCTTCCTGTGCGCGTTTCTCTCTGCCACTGGACGAGCAGTGTTGTGTCATCGGTCAGGCCTGTGAAGCCTCCTTTGCCCGGCCCTGCTGGAGCCCGGGAAGGAGTGGGGATGGGCCCTGCCTCCGCCCCTCTTGGGCGCTGAGCATCGCTCCCCCGAGGCTGGCGGCCGTGGCTCTGTCCTGCTGTGTCTGGGCTGGGGGAGCGTCTTCCTGCGTTAGCTTGTCAGCTCGCACGGGTCAGGCTCCTGCACCTCCGCCTCCACGGGGCCAGGAGACATCAGCAGCAGCCACTCTGAAAACAGTCGGGAAATTCCAAACCGCTCTTCGGATGAGGAGCAGCCTTGCTGACCCGGGCTGGCTTGTCGTGTGGTGGAGCCCACTGGGTGTGAATGCTAACGAGCCCTGGCAGTGCAGAGGCTGCAGGCGGGTTCTGGGCCTCCGCCCCCCACCACCCCCCGCCCCAAGCTGCAGACCCGGTGTGGGAGCTGCAGCTCTCCGTGGCGATGCACCAGCCATCAGTTCCTTGGGGCCAGGCTGGACCCTTGTTCGGAAAGAAGCGATGATAAGCCACGGGAGGGAGAGTGCCCACAGGCTGCATCTTCTCTTGCAGAGAAGGTCCATTCGTGTGACCAGGAGAGGCAGAGCGCCCTGGAAGAGGCCAGGCAGAATCCCCGTGAGGGCATTGTCATCCCTGAGTGCGCCCCCGGGGGGCTCTACAAGCCAGTGCAATGTCACCAGTCCACTGGCTACTGCTGGTGTGTGCTGGTGGACACAGGGCGCCCACTGCCCGGGACCTCCACACGGTAAGCCCGTTCTGCTCCCCACCCCTCCACCCCCCACCCCGAGCCCGTCCTGTCCCTTCGGTGGACCGAGGGGTGGGAGAACCAGCTTCCTGTTAGGCTAGGCTCATGTTTCCCTGTGTTGCTGGCCTGGCATGGTGGGAATCAAGGCACCAGGAGAACATTTGGCTCATGAGCAGATTCGGTTCTGGTCGAAAGACCTGGGTCCTGGATTCTGGTCACGATTCTATCCCCTCTTAGCTAGGTGACCTTGGAAAAGTAGGTCACCTCTCTGAACTTCAGTTCACTGGCCAGCAGGCTATTGCCCTCCTGAGTCACTAGGTTCTCTGGATCCCAAGGATCCTGGGTGCAGACCTCAGGTGACACCGCTCTGCTGGAGCAGTTACGATGACACGCCTGAACATGCCTCTGTGGGAACACGGGTGCTGGGATTGCCGGGCAGCTGCTGGCCCCGGGAGTTCTAGGCTTAGTGACCACGGGGTGGCTGTCCAGGTCCCAGCCCTTCCTCACGCCCGATGTTTCTCTCTTCCCAGCTACGTGATGCCCAGTTGCGAGAGCGACGCCAGGGCCAAGAGTGCAGAGGTGGACGATCCCTTCAAGGACAGGGAGCTGCCAGGTGGGAGATAAGGCTGCCCCTGGCCGGTCCCCTCTCCTCTTCCTGTGCTTCTACCTCCCATGGTGCCGAAGCAGCTCCCTCCTCTGGCTCTGCTTCCCCTTCTGTGGGACAGAGAGTGGGGTGCCAGGCGGGGCATCACAGGGACCCTGGGATCTGCCTTCAACTCTCACTTTACCTTTCAGGCTGTCCGGAAGGGAAGAAAATGGAATTTATCACCAGCCTCCTGGATGCCCTCACCACGGACATGGTGCAGGCCATTAACTCGGCAGCGCCCACTGGAGGTGGGAGGTGAGAATGTGAGCAGGACGCAGGCCCCACCGGGGATGTGGGTCCCTGACTTTCTGGATGCTTCAGGAGGCTGGGAGAGTGGGTAGGGGTTGGTAGGGCAATGGCTGATCTTACCGTCTGCCAAGAGCCTTCCCACCCTCTCCCCTCCCTGTTCTTTGGGAACTGCTTTTCTCTACCTTTTAGTTACCTGATTACAGGCAAGTTTAGGGTGTCTGGAGATTTCCAGCCCCTTAGCCTCAGGAGTGAATGCACTGGGGTGACAGTCCCGAATAGCAAGAAGGAGGAAGGGCATGTAACGGGGGCAGGGAGGGCAGGGAGGGAGTACACAACACTTGGTGATTTTTCTTCTCTTCTGAGAAGGCAGGAATCATGTGCCTATTTGGCTTCCGGAGAAGCCCAAGGGGTGTGGGCAGTGGGACTGGACATTGCCATATCCAAATCCAACTTAGTTCAGGAGCTGAGGTGCTGGCTGAGGCAGTCCCGACATGAGGCTGAAATGCACCCCCCCCCACCCCCACCCAGTGGCCAGCATCCTAGGCCTCGCTAATTGGGCCCATTTGGTCAGTGGTTGGAGCACGCACACACGAATGTGCCCATCCACCCATCCACCCATTTAGCACCTGTTGAATGTGCACAGCACACCAGGCTCTGGCCTAGGGACTAGGAATCCAGGGATGTGAGGCACGTTCATGTCTTCAAAGTATGCAGCTTAGAGGGGATACTAGGCTGTAACGGACCCTTGCAGATTGTGTGGTAAGTTCTCTGTCAAGGTGGGAGAACAGAGAAGGGTTCACTAACTCAGTCTGGAGGAATCAAAAAGGCTTCCTGGAGGAGGTGAGAGCCAAGCTGAGTTTTGAAAGACAAGTAGGACTCAGCCAGTGAAAGAAGGAAAACCACCCCAGGAAAATGGAAAGAACACTATGGCTCCAAGAAGCTTCGCATCCATAGTCCAGTGTGGCTGGGCTGGGGCGGGTGGGGTGAGGAGGAGAGGAGAGGAGAGCCGCACCGGATGAGACAGAAGAGACAGCCAGGGACCAGGAAGCCAGAGGGGAGGACAGCAGGGGTGCGTGGGGGGGGTGCGTAGGGGAGTTGTTGGGCTCCTACAGCAGTGGAGCTTGGCAGGGATGGACACCTGAGCTCCGAGGCCTAGTTCCTGCCCATCTGCCCAGAGACAGAGCTGTCATCAGCAAGGCCAGGAGCACCACCCTGGTGGCAGGTCCAGGCCCTAGGCCTGGGGAGAGGTCCTGGCGCAGCCGCCTTGCTGGCGATCAGCAGGAGCACAGGCTGTGTGTGTAGCTAAGGAGCCAGCACTGCAAGCTCAGTGATGCTGCATCCCATGGCAGATGAGGCTGGCTGTCTGGAAAACCTGGTTTTAGGTCCCGTCCAAGTGAGCACAGAGGCTGCCTCCCTGTTGCCGCTCTTGGAACGTGCTGGTCTGGCGCGTTTCCTCTCAGCAGCCCCACGGGAGCTCAGGCTGGTGTCTGGGTTTGCACACCCTGTGGGCAGCATCAGGCCTCCCCTAGGGGAGCGCAGCACCGAGTCTGAGAAGGTGGAGACGGGGTCCGATAGGCTGGCAGATGGGGACAGCTTGGAGGCAGCCGCTGGTGTTCAGCGACGGGGCATCTAAAATAGAGAGGACTGTATCCGTTTCTCCAAGAAGAGAAGCATACTTATTGCCTTTGTTATTCATGCTTGGAATATGAAAAAATGCCTGTTGTTTCATGCAAAAATGGGGATGAGATATTTATTAGAAGAAAATGGAGGGGTCCTGGGTGACTCAGTCGGTTAAGTGTCCTGGCTTCAGCGCAGGTCATGATCTCACAGTCTGCGAGTTCGAGCCCAGTGTCAGGCTCTGAGCTGTCAGCACAGAGCCCAACGCGAGCTGTTTCGGATTCTGTGTCTCCCTCTCTGCTCCTCCTCTACTTACACTCTCTCTCTCTCTCAGAAATAAATAAACATTAAAAAGAAGAAGAAGAAAATGGAAAAAGTAAATGGGAGGGACATGGGCTTAAAACTTCCAGTCCCGGGGCGCATGGGTGGCTCAGTCGGTTAAGTGTCCAACTTCAGCCCAGGTCATGATCTCACAGTCTGTGAGTTCGAGCTCAGTGTCAGGCTCTGAGCTGTCAGCACAGAGCCCAACGCGAGCTGTTTCGGATTCTGTGTCTCCCTCTCTGCCCCTCCTCTACTTACACTCTCTCTCAGAAATAAATAAACATTAAAAAAATTTAAAAACCAACAAAACTTCCAGGTCTGGGTGCTTTCCACCCACAGCTGCCCGGGGCTGCTGGCTCTGACCAGCCACTTAGGCGGCCCACCTGGTGCTTTGTCTGCACTCCTGAGAAGATAAGACTTCAAGTTTGTTCCACTTGCTTCCTTGGGAGCCCAGCCCTTGAGCATGGCCTGGCTCGGCCCTAGGCAGATTGAAGGTGCCAGGAAACTTCCAGACCTGGTTGGGTCCTGGGCCAGTGGGTGAGGGGCCCCCGGAGGCCGAGGGCACAGGTAGGGTCCCTCCCCTGGCCAGGGGGCATGAGGACTGATGCCTCGCCCTCAAATCACAGGCTGCCAGGATCTTTACAGAAAATAAAACCCAAGAAGTTAAAATGTTTTTAATACCAACGTGACCTTAGGGAAGAGATTTTTCTTTTTTCTTTTTAAAACCCCTCTCTTTTAGGTGTAACTTAGAGCTGGGAGAAGATTAAAAACGTATTCTTTCCTAAACATATTTTTCACGTTAAGCTCATACGAATGCCCAAACTGTGTTTGCTGTTGATGGGAATGAGTAATGCATTTGGTAACTGTCACCTAGAGTCTGGACGTGTAATCAGAAGACACGTCGTATGAACCAAGAAATAGTTTAGAAATCCAGGAAGAGGGTTGGGGACGGGGTGGGGGGTGGGCAGGGTTTGAGGAATGCAGGAAGAAAGAGAGGGAAGCACTTGCACGGGGAGGCCACGACCGGGGGCACCAGGCTCTCCAGGGTTTGAGCTGTAGCTCTCCCCTGACCTGGCCCCACAGGAGGGTCTCGCTGGCCGTGTCCTCTCTCCGTCACTGCGCTCCAGCTGCTGGTCCTCAGCCCCTCAAACGGGCCGTGAAGAACCCTCCCGGGCCCTGCGTGCCCCAGGACCTCCATGCCAGCCGCTGCGGCAGTCTGGAACAGGAGGCCCCATCCTCCGGTGACCGGCCCTGATGGTTCATTTAAATGTCACCTTCTTAGCAACCAACCAATCTAAAGGGGCAGCCAGTCGCCATCTATCACCACACTTCTTTTTAATTTCTCAGCCGGGCACTTACACTAGCTGGTATTTTGCTGCTTTGTTTATTTATTGTCCGGCTCTCTCTATTTAATGAAAATTTAAGTTCTATGGAGAAGGAGCAGTATCTTCCTCCCTGCTGTGTTCCTAGAACTCAGAATAATCCTTGGCACGTAGGAGAGGTGCGATAAATATTTGCTGAGTGAATAAACAGTGAGAGGGATGGGTAGATAGATGGATAGATCCCTATGTGATACAGAGGGACACATCTTGATAAGGCCTCTTTATCCTGGCACACATCAGAGGTGACAGCAGAGGCTTCACAAACTACTGAAAGACCGTGAGGCCAAATCCAGCCATCGGATTCACCATGGTCCTTCTTTGTCCCTACACCACCCTGGATGGGCCCGAGAGACTTGGGGCAACATATGGAGAGACCCTGGACAGGCACTCTTCTATGATGAAAGAGCAAAGGCACAGGGCAGCCGGAGGCTGGAGAGCACAGCTAGAGTAGGGCCGATGAAGAAAATTCGGGAATCCAGGCTTCCTGGGTTTTGGCCTCTGCTCTGAATTCAGGCAGAATTGGGATTGTAGGCACAGAAGACTGAAATCAGGGAAGGCACATCTGATCGCTCCTACATCCTCTCAGCGTCTAGCATTTCAAAGCTGGACATCAGTGGGGCCAGTAGGAAGAAGGGACAAAGAAGTCACGTCTTCACCCCCCCACCCCCCGCCCCAACCTAGCTACCCGTCAGGCCTAGAGATTATGGCTTCGCACAAACTCTTACATTTCCATTCTTCCCTGGTATAAGCTCTGGGTTGGGTTCTGGGGATATATGGGCGCAAAGGCATGGTCCCTAAACTGGAGGGGTTTCCAGTCTGTTCAAGAGAAGAGGTATATATCACAAGATTGCACTATGAAATCAGTGGAGTAATAGAGGCAGAGAGCGCTAAAGGGCTTCAGGAGCAGGAGGGCATGTGGGGGAAGGCTTTATATATGAAATGATACTTCATCTGAGCAACATCTTCAAAGGACAAATGCCTCAACCCAGATGGACCAGGGCAAAGAAGCCCCTGGGGCCACGAGGCAGGGCCTGTGCAAGTTGTATGCCTTAAATCTGGGAGGCAGGCAGAAGGTGAGGCTGTAGATTTGGGCAGAGACCAGGTCACACCGGGCCTTGTAATTCACACCAAGGGCAGGACGATTAGGTGAGCTTTTTTTTTTTTTTTTTTTTTAACATTTATTTATTTTTGAGAGAGAAGAGGTGGGGGAGGACAGAGAGAGAGAGGGAGACACAGAATCAGAAGCAGGCTCCAGGCTCTGAGCTGTCAACACAGAGCCCGACGCAGGGCTCGAACTCCTGAACTGTGAGATCATGACCCAAGCCAAAGTTGGACATTTAACCGACTGAGCCACCCAGGCACTCCATGAGCATTTTTTTAAATTTGTCTTTTATTTATTTCTAGGAAAGAGAGAGAGAGACAGCGTGAGCGGGGGAGGGTCAGAGAGAGAGGGAGTCACAGACTCTGAAACAGGCTCCAGGCTCTGAGCTGGGAGTCAGCACAGAGCCCGACGCGGGGCTCGAACCCACGAACCGCGAGATCATGACCTAAGCGAAAGTCGGACGCTTAATCGACTAAGCCACCCAGGCGCCCCTCCATGAGCATTTTTGAAGACTCATCCTGAAGGCTGTAGGGAAGCCAGATGGGAAGAGAGCAAGACGGACTGGGAGGGTTCCAGCCATCATCAGAGCGATAGGTGAAGAGGAGCCGCGCTACAGCTATGGGGGAAGGAATGGTTTTCTGAAGCTTTCTCAGTGAAAGTAATCAGATTTGAAGACTTATTAGTTATAGGACATGGCAGGGAGGGAGATGTCTGCTTCCTTTTCTGGGCTTCCAGCCTCATTTGAGGGGCTGGGAAGGGGGTAAGTGGTGCCGCCCAAATCTAAGAATAGGCAAAGTAGGATGGGGTGTCCATAGCAACATCTGTACATGGGAGGGGCAGCCTGCAAGTATCATTCGAGGATAGCAGTTCTCAATGAAGGTTTCCAGGATGATTGAGTTATCCTCATGGTCCTTCTTACCAGGGCTCTAGGAGCTGAGCTCCTCCTTAGGTAGCCGTCCTGTGGCCCCCGTTAGCATTTATCAGACCCAAAGGAAGAGTTCTGTGATCCCAGCTGGCAGAGTCTTCTCAAGTAGGGGAGCCCTCTCCTTTCTCCATCTTGCCCCAGAGAAAGTCAGCTTTCCGGAGAGGTGGGATGGGCTGCGTGAGCTGTCTGGCCCCTCATGCGGTCCTCCACGGAGAGACCATCTGTATGTACCGTGGCTTCCTCCTTCCTGCCCAACGCGGTTACTCGTCGATGGCCTTGTAAGGCAAAGCCTGGCTGGAATATGGCTGACTCGGCGTTTCCCAGCCCCACCCCCCCGCACAGCTGGCAGGGCTTGGGCGCCGCTCCAGATGGGGCACAGTTGGTCTGCTGGGCTTGGCTCGTGCTTCCAGGCCGTCCCGCCTCACCTTCTTTAAAACTGCTTGGGACAGCAGAACAAGGCCCAAGATCCTGGCCAAAGCAAGTTTTCTTGTGGCAAACGGGCTGGCTTTCCCACTGTGCATTGCAGCCAAGGCCTGGCTGGGTGAGGCTGCGGAAGCAGAACTGAAAGTGTGGCAGAAGCAGGGCAGCACCTGTCACCTCTTAACTTGGGCGAACACTCAGTGTGGCCCTAGCGTGTTTCCTCAGCCCCGGAGGCCAGAGTCAACAGGACAGCCACCAAAACAGCCCAGAGACAGAGCTGACACCAGTCTTTGGATTTGTTTTTCCCAAATCCAGAATTCAGTATCATTTGGGTGTGACTTGCCACACCATCTCCAAGGACTCTTGGAAAACTCTACACACCCAGTGAGCCCTTTTAGTAGAGTGGAACCTCACCTGTAGGGAGGCCCATGGCATGGACCAGCGCTGTTAGGTGATTTAAGGGACCATTGCAGCCTCTGATGTAGGGTCCCCAGCCTTTGCCTGATGAGCAGATTTGAATTCCAACAGTGCCGATCTCCAGCAGGGGTGTGTGTACACATGTGAGAGAAAGGTTGGAGGTCGGATGCCAGTGGAAGGAAGTCTAGATCTGGGAGTGCGGGTTCCCAGTGTTTTAAAGGATACTTCTAGAAGGCCGCAGGAGCTGGAAGGATCAGTGGGGTATGGCTTTGAGGGCAGGGGTAAATTTTGGGGCGTCTCACTGTGGTGGAAAGGGCTCTAATGAAACTGCTCGAGAGATTCCTGGAAACTCTGGGGGAGGTCTTTTGGCCCCCCCCCCATCAGGCGCTCCCCTGGGAAAATCTCAGCTTCTCCTTAACCAGCTGAGGCCTCTCAGCTCTTTTGCACATGCATGCCCACTGCTGATGTGACTAAGCCCAGACGCCTGGTACAGCTCAGTGCTAACTCGATCTTGTATGAAGTATGGCGGGGACTGGAGGTTGTGGCAACCTCAGAAACCCGATTTTCAGAGTTTTAAACTGAATGCCTTCAGTAGTTTTCTATTATGTTTTGTTGGAAATGTGGAAGCTATCCCTAAACCCCTCCAGCTACCGTCCCTTTTCTCACCCCATCTTCTTCCAGAAGGCTCATGGTTAAACTGTGTTCTGGGCCCACGGCTGGAGTCTCCTTCCCTATAGATCAAGGGGTTCTTTATCTGAGTCCATGAGCTTGGATGAGGTTTATCGAGTCCATTAAACCCTGAAAGTCAGCACAGCGCTACGTGCATGTGTACTTTTCCAGAGAAGACTATAGCTTTGTTTAGGTTCTCAGAAGCGTCTGTGAGCCCTCAAGGCTAAGAAATTCTCGCTTTAAATGTACTTAGAGCTTGGCCTGCGCTAAGTATTGGGTTCCAAAGTAGGACCCTAGTGCTGCCAGAGTCACGGATAGAGCTGGGCTCTGTTGTTAGGAATGGAGGTGGGATGGTGGGTTTCTGGAAGTCAAAGGAATTCCGAAGCAAGGGGCCCTCCATGAGCTGGGGAGGAAGGGGCAAGAGGCAGGACCCCGGCAGGCTGAGGATGCGGCAGAGCCAGAAGCACTGCTTGGGGGGTGGGGGAGGGGGAGGGTCTCAGAGGACTTCTCCCGGGAGAAGCAAGCATCTCGGAACCTCCAGGGCCGGGTCAGGCCAGTGGTTGTGGCTGTGAGACCCTGCTGGGAGTGAGGAGCGCGGGACCACATGGACAACAGAGACAGGGCAGGGAGGGAGAGTCAGAAGAAAAGAAGGAAGAGGGAGCCACGCCAGATGATGGTCACTCTGCAGGGGAGGAATCTCCCAGAGGTTGTAAAGCGGGGGGAAGAGCTGCTTCTCGCTTCGGTCCCGCACAGAGGACGGCGTGGGAGCCCCATCGGTGGAGAACCGGACAGGCTGGAGCCCCAGCAACACGTGTCGGAGGCAGTGGGCCTCTCCTGGCAGGGTGGCTGGGCGGGATGACCTCATCCCGGCTCAGCGACTGAGGCTTTATTATTCCAGCCTCTAGGCAGACATGACGCTATGCTGAGCCTAAAGGTTAAAGAAAGATCTGCCTTTGCCGCCATGGGGCTCTTATGGCCTCTGGTGGGAGGGGCCCAGAGGGAGAGCCCCCAGTGGGAATAGCTAGAGTTCCTCCCTCGGGGCTCCTCCGGGCTGTCCTCTGCAGCCCAGGCCCTCGCTCACATTCAGGGAAACACAGGGAGGCAGGGTGCTCAGAGAGGGAGCTGGCCACCCTCCCTCCTGCGCCACGAACATCTCAATAGAGAATTTTCTGCGGCTCACCTGGTATACCCTGCAGGCTTGGGAGTGAATGTTATGGGTAAAATAGAGGGAGCTCTGAAACACCAAAATACCATGTATGGGCAGAAACAAAAATCTGAGCTCTGCAATGAATAATTCCATGACTGTTTCAAAGACCTTCTGAGCCTGCTTTCCATGGCAGACGAGGCAGATTCCCAAAGAATCAGGGGTGCATGGTGCCTCACACCTTCCCCAGGTTCTCCCTGCACGAAACCCGTCGGGATGACATCCTGCTGGCAGACCCACTAATTGTACCTTCTTGGAATCAGCCCAGAGTGCCCAGGGGGGCCTGCCCGAGACTGCAATCCACTTAATTAGGAATGGGCATTTAGCAGGGATACTTGGCTTTTTTTGGTAATGAAACTTCTTTTTCCCTCAACCTTGAGGTCACCTGGGGATGGGAAAGGGTGTTTGCTGGCTCGTTCGTAAAGGTGGAGTCAGAGATGGTCCCCTACCTTCTGGAAAACTCAGCAAACCTAAGTGAACCCCAAGGTGTTGGCAAGTGCCATGAATATTTTTCTTGCCAGATAGTTTCTACTTGCCAGATACAGTCTACTATGCACACATGGGCTGTGTTAGACATGGTCCTGACTGTGCACCTTGACACCAGGAAGCCTAAGGTTGCTATAGTGTGGCACTTCTAAGCAAGCCCCGGGGTTCTAGTTTACATGTGGTTTGCTAGGTCCATCCCAGACCTCCAGACCTAAAATCTCTGCATGGAGAGACTCACCCCTAGGATGTCTGGGACTTGCCAGTTTTAGACTTGCTCTGTTTGTGTCCATCACAATCGTCTTCTTCTCTCAATTCCTACTGCACTTGATGCCTGACAGTGATGGGCCATGGGAACTTCCCACTGAATGGTCACTGGCTGATTTCAATGTATTTGGCTCGGTCTTAACAAGACATTGAGCAGTTTGAGGCTGGGGGCAATGAGTCCCAGTACCTGGCCTGGGGTTGGGTGTGTGTGCATGCTCAGATCACTCTTTCCCATAGTCACGTTCATTGAGTGTACACGTTCATGTGTGAACCGCAGCTGGTCTGGCAATGAACCCTAGGCCAGGAGGACAACATGGATCCCAGCTGTGGTTTACTCGGGTGAATTAAATCCATTCACTGTATCTTGAGCACCCATCTTGTCCAAGAACATTCCTGGCTATGGTAGAGGGTGAGGCAGGTTTGTGTAAGAAGGGTGGCCTACTTGGGGATCCCTGAGACACAAATTATCCAGTCTCGAGAGTCTAGCTGGAGAGGATGGCTTGATTCTGCTACAGACTGAGTGGGGCTGGGAGGTCTTTGGCTCGGAAGAGCCTTTGCTACCTGGCTGCCGGTGGCTCAGCACATGCACCCCGGCATCTGACCATGTGGGAGAGGTGTACAGTGGGGCCGGTTGCTCCTGCAGGATCCTGACTGGTGCTCTCCGGGGTGGGGGTGGGGGGTGTCTGCCTGTGGCCCAGGTTTTCAGAACCAGATCCCAGCCATACCCTGGAGGAGCGAGTGGTGCACTGGTACTTCAGCCAGTTGGACAGCAACAGCAGCAATGACATTAACAAGCGGGAGATGAAGCCCTTCAAGCGTTACGTGAAGAAGAAAGCCAAGCCCAAGAAGTGTGCCCGGCGTTTCACCGACTACTGTGACCTGAACAAGGACAAGGTCATCTCACTGCCTGAGCTGAAGGGCTGCCTGGGTGTTAGCAAAGAAGGTGAGTGCTCACTCCGGTGCTCCTGACCTTCCAGTGCTTGCCTCACCCAGGCATTGGGACCGTGGGCTCCCTCAGTAGATGAGATCCCAGAAACTCATTTATTCAGCTGCTTATGAAGAGTGTGTTATGCTTTATGCTAGATGCCTGGTACAGTTGATGGATAAGGTCCCTGTCCTTCCACAGTCTGCCAAGGACGTAGATCTTTAAGTATTTATGTATACTGTGGTAAGTGCTATGAGAGTGTATTAGGATAGGCCAGGCTGCAGTGACAAGTAGACCCACACATGTAATGGCTCAACACAGGAGAAATTTGTTCATCTTGCCCATGTAATAGTTCAGCATGATTCCAGGTCATCGTGTGTGTGTGTGTGTGTGTGTGTGTGTGTGTGTGTGCGCGCGCACACAAGAGGAGAAATAGGAATGGAGATTGTTCTGTGCAGTCACTCTGAGATCTGTCTTGGCTAAGAATGACTCTGCCATCTTTATTAGGTGGCTTCCAAGGTCACCCTGGAGGTCATTTCCATTCTAAGTCAACCAGAGGGAGCAAAGCATGGAGGAGTGCATATGGGGGTGGGGTGGGGCGGGGTTTATGCTCCAGTCCGGGAAGTGACACACATTACCTCTCATAGTTCTTAGTGGCTGGAACTACCAGATCACAGCCAAGAGCAAAGAAGGCTGGGATCCCAGGAAGAGGAGGAGAACATGGATTCTGGAGGAAAGCTAATAATCTCTGTATGATAGAGCAAGTGCAGAGTGTTGTAGGAACATATGTAGGGACACTTAAATTAGCTCAGGGGCAGACAGCCTCGGAGAACTTTGTGAAGGAAGCAACGTCTAAACCAGCCATGGGTCACGGGCTCAATCTAGTCTATGGCCTATTTTTGCATGGCTTGTGAGCCAAGGATGGTTTTTATGTTTTTCAAAGGATGTAATTTTCCAAGAAGAAGAATAAATGATAGATTGTACATGGACTGCAGAGCCTAAAATGTCTGCTACCTAGTCCTCCACAGATATGCTTGCCAGCCCCTGATCTAAACTGATATCTGAGGAATGGGTAGGAGATGGCCACGGCAAGGGGTCAGCAGAAGGAGGAGTGTTCTGAGCTACAGCTTACAGTGACCATGTAGAGGTGAGGGACAGTTTCAGAGGAACTGAAAGATGTTGGTGGGACTGAAATGCGTACTTAAAGGTGGCAGGAGCTGGGGGGTGACAGAAGGTAAGAGGGGGTCTCAACTTCATAAGGACAGTGGAGAGCTATTGAAGGGGTTCAGTCTGAGAAAGGATAGGATTGGGTTTTGCTTCAAAAGTGCATCCTGGCTGCATTGTGGGAAATGGCTAGCACGTGGGCAAGGCAAAGTCCCCACGGGACAGTGTGGCAGGAGGTGACAGAGGCTTGAGTCAATGAAAGCACAGTGTGAGTGGCTTTGAGAAGGCTAGAGCCACAGTTCTGGGGACCGAGTGGATATAGGGATGGAGGTTGCTTTGGGCAACTGGAGGGTGGGTCTGTTCACTGAGCTGGGCAACATGGAAGAAAGAACAGAGCAGGTGTAGGGGGACGGGGAAGACAGCCAGTATGGATAGGACATGTCAAGTTGGATGCATCCGAAGGATGAGTGTTTCTCTAGTGCGGGCGAAGGGTCAGGGTTGAAGATGCCAATCTGGGTGACACCAGTTTATTTGAAATGGAAGCTTTGAAAAAAGCTGAGATTTCCCAGGGAGAAAACATAAGGGCTTTACCTGGTTCATAACTCTCAGCGAACACGAAGGATAGCACAGGAAGTGGATGAATTACTGCCAGGTACCTGTCTCAGCAACCTGCCCTCTTACCCCCCGCCCACCCAGAGCTTGGTTCTGGCCCTGACTCTGAGGCATGCGACCCTGGGCAAGTGAGCTCCTGGCGCTGGGTGCTCCTGTCTGAGGATGCCTCTTGTGTTCCCACAATACCCTGGGTCCCCAGGACACAGTGCAACGTCCTGACTCAAACCCTGCCTCTGCCACAGACTAGCTCCTTCACCAAATACAAATCATGCAACCACTCTGGCTTTTAGTGTCTTCATCTGTAAAATGGGAACAACCATGATATCTACCTCATGGGACTGTTGTACTGACTCAGTGGGACAGGGAGTGAAAACATTTATCCCAGTGCCCGAAACAGTGAAGGAACTGAATCCAAGTTCAACATTACTGTTCTTAAGACTGTTGGCTCAGTCAGCAGCACTTCTCACACTGTACTGCAGCTGGCTTTTCTGACTCCCTTGCGGAGCCCTGGATTGAGTCATGTCGGTTCTACCCCTCGGCATGGTGCATGGCGCCATCAGATCCTTGTTGGGCGAGTGAATGGATGGATGAGGGGCTTGCCTGTGGTGACATCACTCTCTGTCACCCGTGCAGTTTGTGCCCATTTTTCAGAGCATAGGCAGAGGACCAGTATTGGAAAGAGACCACCCAGGGTTAGTGTAGACCCGAGGCCCACCCAGGAACATGTAAGGACCGGGGAGGGATGGACCCACAGGGGTCTGTAATGACTCTGCCCTCAGTCCCCTCTGGTCTACGCAGCACGTAGATGCCAAGGGGAGGCCGAGTGTGGTGACCTCTTGGCTGCAGAGCAGAGAGGGGCTTCCTGGCTTTTCTCTGAAGCCTTGCCAGGCTCTGGTGTCTGCCAGCCCTGGCTCAGACACAGCGCCTGAGGGGAGCACCCAGGAACCCTGTCACCTGGATAGTGATATTTAGGGAGCACCGCTCCTCCTCGAGCCAGACTCAGCTGAGGACAGGCTTTAATTTCAAGGTACCCTCACAGTTTTGCCCAGGGAGGCCCCCAGATTGCAGCCCCATCCTTCCACGCCCAACACTTTCGACGCCCCCCTCCTGAGCTCCTCACCCCGGAAGTGGGACGGGGAGAGGCCTGAGGGCTCTGGGGCCACCGCTGACCCCTGAACGCACCGCCTGGCTGAAAGTTTGGCTGGGGTACATGTGTGTGTGCGTGTCTGTGTGTGTGTCGTGCATAGGCATGTCCGTGAGTGTCCCTGCGAGCGTGTGTGTGTGTGTGTGTGTGTGTGCGTGTGTCTGTGGGCGCATCTGAGTGTGTGCGTCTGAGGTCTGTGCATGTGCATGCAGGTGTGCATGTCTGTACGTGTGTGTGCATGTGTCTGTGTGTGCATCTGAGTGCGCGTATGAGGTCTGTGCATGTGCATGCAGGTGTGCATGTCTGTACGTGTGTGTGTGTGTGTGTGTGTGTGTGTGTCTGCGAACGTATGTAAGTACGTGTCTGTGTGTGTGCGCCCTCCACCCATTTTGCAGGAGTCTAGACCAGGAGTCTAGACGAGCCTAGAGAGGAATAGCACATTGCTTGAGGTCAGAGGGCACATGGGAGGCAGCATCATGGCTGGCCCTTGGACCCATCCTCAGGGATCCCAGGCCAGAGTGCTGCCCCCTCCATGAGAAGGACCCCAGAGTGTTTGAAGTGGTCCCTTGTGTGCGCAAGCCAGTCTTGCTTGCCTGAGGAAGGCCAAGGGAGACAAGACCAGTGTTGAGTCCGGAAACGTAGGGGCGCAGGCCCAGCTGGGGGTGACGGGAGCAGGAGTAGAGGCTGCGGGGGCAGGGTGCCACCAGCAGACTCAGCGTGGGGGAGACCCACTGCTTCCAAGCAGGCAGTGCCTGTGGGAGAAGGGAGCAGTAGTGAGAGGCATAGGGGAGGTGGGGCGGGAGGCGGGATCAGAGCAGAGGCTCTGAGGGCAGACTGACCTGGCTTTTATCCCAGCCCTGCCACTTGCTTGCTCTGTAATCTCTGAGCCTGTTTCCTCGTCTGCCAAATGGAGATGATAAGATCTACCTCATAGATTGGGAGTGAAGATTTAACACGATGGTGCACGTGAGGAACTTAGCCCAGTGACTTGGTTCGTGGCGCACACACAAAAGAAATCGGTAGTAGTGAAGGCAGCGTCCCTGGGTCACTCTGCTCTGGAGGGTGGCAGAAAAGTCACTTGGGCAGAAGGTATGTGGAGAATGAGCCCCTGCGTGGGTCATCTGGTGTCATGTGGTGCCCTCTGGTGGGCCGAGAGAGGCTTGCAGGCCAGGTGGGGGGGCTTCCCCGGAGGGGGGGGCTTGGGGGAGTGCAGGCAGCTTAGGCGCAGCTTTGGGTCTGAGGGACCGCATTTCCCCAGTTTAGAAAACATCTTCATCAGGATTATTGTTGCTGCCCTGTGAGGCCGGCAGAGTGGAGACTAGTTCCCTCAGATGTGAAAAAAGTCCCAGCCCTCCCTTGGAGTTGCCCAACGGTGCCGCCTGCCCTGGGCTCTGGCTTTTTCTCTCCCCTGCCCTCCTCGGTGGTTAACAGCATGGTTCTGGGAGAAGGTAGCCAGGTCCCAGTTTGCTTCACCGCCTAAATGCTGGGTCACCTCCAAGCCTCGGTTCCACCATCATAAAATGCAGACGATGTGGTCATTTCAAAACAATCGTAGAAAACTGCCCCGAGGAGCGAGTGATGGGATTGAGGTGAAGGAGTCGTGCCAGAAGCCTCCACAAGCCAGGGCCGGATGCTGGGGGAGCTCGGCAGGCAGCTCGGCTCCAGGGCCCTCTTTCTCTGTGTGGATCTTTCTGCTCACGCTGAGGGAAGCCTCTGCGGGGCCTGGCGGATGAGTGATGGGACTTNTGTGGGGGCCCATGACCAGACGGGTGGGCGTGGGTCCCCTCAGCACTTCACGCTCTTCAAAGCCCTGTCTCCACTTCATGAATTCAGTCAGCCCTCAAGGCAATCCCGTCGGAGGCAGAGCAGAGGCAGCCCAGCCGTGGCCCCGAATCCCATTCTGTAGACCGACCCAGTGGGGTTAAGGTCCAGGCACAAAGTCACGTGGCCTCCAGGGGTCACGCAGAGCTGGCCCAGCTCTTGGTGCCCCCGCCTCCCAGCTCCCACTCCTCCTCGAGGAGACCTGGGCCCTGCAGAAGCCTCCAAGACCCATCAGCACCCTATGGGGCAGAGTGGGCGTTAGCAGAGGGAGACGTGGGCCTTGGCTGAGTCACTCAATTGCTTGCAAGCCTCAGTTTCCAGATGATGAGGCCGGACCAGATAGATGGTCACCACCAAGATTCCCTCAACTCTGATGTTCTGTGACTTGGAGAACCAGGACCCAAGAAGGTTGTGCAAATGTCCATGGGCACCAAAGCCCTTCTCAGCTAATAGTTGAGAGGATTTCCGAGAAGTACCCCCACGAGGGCCTGGCCTTACGGAAAAGGGACTCTGTTTAAAGGTGCTGGACAGCGACGGGTTCACCCAGGCCGAAGAAGGCCACCAACACCCACAGAACGGGAAGCACGGCCACACGACCTCTGGTTTTGTCTCGGGTCCCTTCTTCATTCAGGGGGTTGGAGGAGACAGGCACTCAGGCACACAGGTTCTCAGGGCCATGGCCACTTGAGTGTCATAGGTTTCTCTTTGTTGCAGGTGGTAGTGTTGGCAGCTTCCCCCAGGGAAAATGAGCAGGTCCAAACCGATGCAGTAAGTTGTCTTCTTTTTGGAGTCCTCACCACGGGCCCCCTAAATGCAGCATTCGTAGTATGGCAGGAGCAGAGGAATTGGCCACGTAACTTCAGCTCCCATTTTCAATTTCTTTTCCCCTCTGAGAACACGAAGAGAAAGATTGGTTAGCACGACAAGGGTCCTGCTGTCCCCACCTGT